>NC_081360.1:36448157-36750247 GCF_030684315.1 Stegostoma tigrinum | reverse complement strand
CTCCCCACCTATACTGTCCTCTCCACCCATCTTCTTTCCTCTCCATCTTCGGTCCGCCTCCCCCTCTCTCTCTATTTATTCCAGAACCCTCACCCCATCCCCCTCTCTGATGAAGGGTCTAGGCCCGAAACGTCAGCTTTTGTATTCCTGAGATGCTGCTGGGCCTGCTGTGTTCATCCAGCTTCACACTTTATTATCTTGGATTCTCCAGCATCTGCAGTTCCCATTATCTCTGATAATAGTGGTGTTGGGTTCCCAAAGCCACGACAAAAAAACAGGAAGCATTAAAATGTGATCAGAGATTACCTTGTTGGCAATAGAAACTACAGAAATGGCAAACATTTACGTTGTGGCAAAGTGAAATGTCTGGCAGTGGATTCTTACGAGTTTTTTATATCTCCCACTTCCTCCCTGGAGAATGAATTGTTAACTGTATAACAGAATATCACATATTCTGAGTTTCTTCATTAGAGATTGCCAGAATTTTTGGATAGCTATGTTAAATCTATGTGCTAGTCCTCAAAGAAATTTTTCACCTTCATCAGCACCACTAATGTTTAAAAGTTTAATAGTTTGAGATTGCTGCATGAGCTCATGGCATTTGTAGATAGATACAGCATCATTGTGTCTGGTGAAGCGTATTTAACATTGTCATGAGCCATGATCAAGTCCT
Organism: Stegostoma tigrinum; assembly: GCF_030684315.1. Classification (NCBI taxonomy): domain Eukaryota; kingdom Metazoa; phylum Chordata; class Chondrichthyes; order Orectolobiformes; family Stegostomatidae; genus Stegostoma; species Stegostoma tigrinum. Next base: position 36,749,574 of record NC_081360.1, on the reverse strand, counting down.
GTTAAAAAAAAGTGACATATTCAAACTGCATATGATCAATCAACCATCAAACAGGATGACTAATTGAATGCTGAAAGTATTATGTTAGTGCCAGATGACAACGACACATCTATAATAAATAGTACCCATCCATCCACAATAACAGACAGCATAGCAAAGAGTGAAGCTACACAGCCAAATCATGACAACTGTAGAAACACTAGGATTGGTTGTATCATACACCAACCAAAGCATTATCAGCCTTTGTGGTATATGTTACAAGCACTAACGTGGGGCGTGCTCAGCTCGTATCATATTGGCAATGGTAGTTTACGTAGAAACCACATCAGTGGGAAAGGGAACAAGATGTTACAATCCAGAATGTTTTTAATGGGAATATAATTGTTTATCTTGCAAGTTGAATTCTGTAACACTGTAAATAAAATGTCAATATTTTATGTTATAAAATTATTGCTGTTTTGCTACAGGCTAATTTTACTGATATCCAGACTCAAGCAATGTACCATTTGAAACAATTGTTCAAACCTGATATGCTACTCAGGGGTCATTATACTATACCTAGTATGAAGTTTGGAGGTAAAAAGTGAGTAAGAATTTTTTTTTCTGAAAAAGGGAGGCATTTTTCACCTCATTATAAAGTCTCACCTTTAAATTACACTGTACTGTTTCTATTATTTGAAAATATTTATTGTGTTTTACTTTCTTTTCAGTTTCCTGTTTTATCCTTTCCCTCCATGCATATTGAATATCAATCTAAGTTCAAAAATGACTTGTTTTAATGTTATTTTTACAGTTATTATGCAATTGCTATTGAGCTCGAAAGCATCTTTCATACATTGCAGAAGTTTAAATGGTGGAAAATAGTCCATGATGTAATCCCTCTGCTCAAATCTGATAAACTACCATTAAATGGAACGCAGTTGAATGAACAGTTAAGGAAAAAATTTGGTCATAAAAACACCTTAAAATGCAAGGTACTAAGAATGTTGGTGTTTTGCTGCACAGAAATACAAATGTAATTAAGGTTCATTTCTTTACATTCTACCTCATGATAATTGTGATAAATAAGCTATGTGATTGGTGCTTGCATGTGATTAGTGATGAAAAGACTTTGAGCTGTTCCAAAAAGTTCAAATGTAAAGTGTCACCTTACTATCAAACGATATTTATCTAGTGGCACAGTTTATAATTCCCCTCTATTTCCAAAAATATTTCAGTGATACAATGTAAGGCTTCATTTTAGATTAGAAACATGTCCAGTGAGTTCTCAGTCATTCAATGTACAACATTTTCCATTCTTGTTTAATTTTGGGTAATAAATGTTTCTGGAAAAAGCCAGAATTTATTGTCTGTAAATATTAACTTTAGAAAATGGTGACTTTACATGCATGTCTTTCCAAAAGTTGTATGTTAACCAGCAAGGGAGTCAGATCATCATCATGTGACCATTTCTGCATGTTAATGTATGTAAAGAAATACAGACATAACCAGTCTCTTTTAATTCACATCCATTTAGTACAAAGGTTTTGATTTGATTTATTACTGCCACATGCAATCAGAAGTTTGCTCGTTTCACCAAAACCAAAGGACATACTGATGGAGGATTTTTTTAAGTTGAGTAGCACTATAACCCCAAATCATTGGAGATTACAGAAAACTGTATTGCAGAACAATGAAGCAACTGCCCAAAGAGGACATAAGGAACTTATTGTAACACAAAAAAATACTGCTAATTCATTATAATATTGAAGAATTTAAAGGAAGTGTTTTTGTGACATTTGTTTGCAGCGTCATGCCTGCTCTTTTATATTCATGGACTTACAGAATGGACACTTTTTCTTTTGGAGAATGGAGAATGGACAAATTGCTTTGAAATAAGTGACTTTGAGAGCTTAGGTGACCTGTCTTCTTGTCTGCCAATACATTTAGAACTACATGAGACGGGATGTTCACTCTTGTTCTGGACTGACATTGAAGTGCAAAATAAAAACTGAAAGAACTATGGATGCTGCAAATCAGAACCAAAAATAGAAATTGCTGGAAAAGCCCAGCAGGCCTGGCAACATCTGTGGAGAGAAATCAGAGTTTATTTTTCAGGTCGAGTGACCCTTCCTCAGAATGTTAAATGACTTCTTGAATATTTTAATGGAAATGTTAAAAAGTAATGGATCATTTCTGTTGGATGTAATGGCTACCATTGTCCAAATGTTACAACTCAGTGGGGCAGCAAGTTGGAAATGAAGCCTGCTATTCACAGAGTCATCGTATGAGTTAAAAATTTTGAAAATACACTAAATTCTCCAATTAATCTGACTTTCAGACCCAACTTGATCATAAGCACAAATGAGAATTCTCAACTGAACAAAATTTACTATTCATTAGATGTCATTAAACTCTCGTTATCAGTAAACAGTTATGAACCGTTGGCAAATAATACTACTAATTAAAACTCTAATCCCCTTATAAACTGCTCCTTACACACACACACACACACACACACACACACACACACACAAATGGACAGGTAAAATAGGTTAGACTCAGGGGAAAAACTGAGAAGACACTTCAGTAGTCTTTGCTTGCTGGTACTGTTGTTAGTACCTGGTGATACTTATGACTTTTCTGTTGGCCAATGCATTGCTTCAATTGTCTTTCTCCAGATTTTTCCACTGGTTGGTAAGGTAGCAGGTTCCTTTATAGAGTTTCTGATTTATCAGTTAAAAGCCACAACTTGCAGCAACCATTGCAGGAAAGATAAATTGGTTTTCTTCAGATTTACTGTGAGTTTTGAACGCAGGAGACAGAGATTTCTACTGAGCTGGGGAAAAACTGAACATTACTCTCACTCCGTAACTTGTTGCTAGCTCTAAGCTGTTCAGTTGCCTGAAAGCCAATACAGTTATAGGAAGACGAAAAGGTCAGTCACCGATAACTGTCATTAGTCCACAGACTAGTCAACTTCTTTGTCATCAGCACAGCTGCCTCTATATAGCCTGTCAACTTCAAACCATCTGCAACTCCATGTCCATTTATGCTTGTTCAAGCAATTATTCGTATGATTTATTTGCTATCAAAACTACAGCCTTTTCTTTTGCACTGATGTGCCGAGGTCCACCACAATTGAGGGTGCAGTTAAATGTGAAGTCTCCTCCTGCACTGAGTTGTTTCATTGTTGACCACAATTCACAACTGGTTCTGACAGATTTCCAGATCTTTGACAGTATTCATTAGTTGTGGAATTGCCTAGTTCTGTTTTATTGCGTGTTGTTTATGCTGCTTGGCATGTAAGTAGTTCTGCATGTAGCCTCACTACATTGAAATCTAATTTTTATGTATGCCTGGTGCTGCTCCTGGCATGCCCTTCTGCATCCTTTGTTGTACGCCTCCCAATTGTACACCGTGGTCCCATCACCTCACATGGGTCTACCCAGCCAGTAGATAAAGACATACCCAGGAATAATGGCAGTGATGTCTAGAACATCTTCTGTAAGATGTTCCAAGAGAATGTCTATGTTAGATTTGTTGCTCAACTAGTCTGTGGGACAGATTTTTCAAACTTGCCACAAGCCCCAGATGTTGGTTAGGTAGACTGTTCAGGTTTGTATGTGACATTGTCATTTCTGGTGTCTTGTTCAATTCTGCATGATCCATGTTACATCTGGCATACAGATGCAGATGCCAATCTGTTATAAGTGAAATTTTAACCTATTTTTTAGAACATTGTAACAGGATTAGGTCATGCAGCCCATTGAGCCTGCCTCGCTATTGAATACAACCATGGCTGATCAAACACTTCAATGCCTTTTACTCACCCTATCCCTCTAAACATGTACATCATTGGTATTCAGAAATCCATCAACCGACACCTTAAATATCCTCAAAGATGGAGCCTGTACATCCGAAAGGTTCACAACTGAGTAAAAAAAAACTGCTCATCTCAGACCTAAGTAACATCCCCCTTATTTTTCAATTGTGTTCCTGGATCTAGGCTCTCCGAACACAAGAAACATCTTGACTGCATCTACACTGTCTACCACTTTAAGTATTTTGTAAGATTCAATTAGATCACCACATTTTTCAAAATTCTACAGAGTACAGGCCCAGTTTGCCTAATTTCTCTTCATAGGACAGCTCCGCAATCCCAGGAACATGTCTAGTGAACCTCTATTATGCTTTCTGTATGACATTAAAATCATGCATCAGATAACTGCACACAGTACTCCATGTGTTTTCTAATCAAGCTCCTAGACCCCTGAAGCAAGATTTTGCTCGTGAAGTTGTACAATGATGTAAATTCCATTCAGTAGTACTAGTTTCTTTCTTTCTCATCCAGGACTTGGACGTTGGTCTAATGTCTGCTACCAAGAGTGGACTTGCTGCTGTCTTTTACACATACTGTCAACAAAACCCGATATCTCAGCTTGGAGTTGCAGATGCATCTGGATATGCACTTATTCATCATGCTGCAATACACAATCATGCATCAATTATCTGTCAGCTGACCACAGTACACCTGAAAATTAATCAGCGTTGTACTGACTATTTGTTCAATGTGGGTAAGCTCTAAAAATCAGCATGTTTGTTTGTGGGTAACATGTTCTTGAATGTTGCACTCACATAAAAAGGCATTTTGCTCAAAGTTGTCATGAGCTAAGAATGTGCGCACATAGGTGAATCCCTCTTTTTGAATTGAATCATTCAATTTAAAAACAACCAGAATCAAAGTTTTAGTCTTTAGTAAAATAAATGTTACTTTATTATATTTACTACTAATTACCTAAGTAAAAGTAATTAAATCACAAACTGAATACACAGAAGCATTAAATCCAGATGAGAATAAAAGGTACTTTTAATGCTGAAATTCAGTTCAATTTTTCTTGAAGGCTGCAGGAGTAGAGGGATCTAAATATAAATGTGCATTGAAAGCTGCAAGCAGGATGGGAGAGCAATTAATGAAGCGTAGAGTTTCCTGGGCTTTGTTAATGTAAGATTATGCAAGAGCATGGCAATTATACTGAACTTGTATAACTCACTAGTTCAGCCTCAGTGAGCGTATTCCATACAATTTCTGCACCACACTTTAGGAAGGATTACGAAGGTTTTGAGAGGGTGCAGAAACTATTCATGGAATGATTCCAGGTCTGAGTGAAGAAACTCCTCCTCTTCTTAGTCCTAATGTCTTTCCCCTTGTGCTGATGCTGTGTCCCTTGGCCCAGAAAGGTCTAGAAACATCCCTTCTACATCTAGCCTAACAATTTCTGTAAGAATTTTGTATGTTTGAATGAGATCATCTTTCATTCTTCTAAACTCTAGAGGCTAATAGGCTCAGTTTATGTAATTCGAACAACCATTCTAATCCCTCTATAGCAATTATATCTATCCTAAGATAAATAGACAAAAACCACATCTAATATTGCAAACTATAGTCTCACCAAGGGTCTAGATGACTGCAGTATGATGTAAGACTTATGAGGAGCAGTAAGCCATTTAGCCTATTGAATCTGCTCTGCCATTCAATGAGATTATTATTGATTTGATAATCCTCATCTCCTTTCCCACCTTTTCCTTAACACCCTTAATTCTCAGACTGATTAAAATTCTGTCTATCTCAGAGTTGAATATAAAGCCCCAGCTTCTACAGCCCTCAATTCCACAGATTCACCATCCTATGTGAGAAGAAATTCCTTCTCATTGCAAGTCTAATTGGGCGACCTCTTATTCTAAGGTTATACCTTTTGATTTTAGACTCCCTAAGACGATCCCTTCATATCTGGGATTAACCTGATGACTTTCACTGCCTCCTCCAATGCGTTTCCTTAGATAAGGACACCAAAACTGTTCACAGTAATCCAGGTGTAGTCTAAATAGTATATTGGATAGTTTTAGCAATACTACCCTATTTTTACATGCCATTACCTTTGAAATAAAAGCCAACATTCTATTTAAGTCTTCTTTAACTTCCTGTACTCATACGCTAGCTTTAGGTGATTTATTCGCAAGGACTCCTAAATCATTTTGTTCTGCAGCTTTATGCAGTCTCTCTACATTTAATTAATATTCAGCTATTCTTTACTTCCTGCCAAAGTGCATTATCTCATATTTTCCAACATTGTATTCTATCTTTTTTTTATGCCCACGTGCATAACCTGCCCATATCCCTCTGTAACTCCTTTTGCCATACTCATCACTTTCCTGCCCAACTATTTTTGTGTCATGTACAAATGTGGCAATTGTACATTCACTTTCCTCATCCAAGCTATTAATATATATTGTAAATAATTGTGGCTCTGGCTCTGATTCCTATGGCGCACCACGACATTCAGGTTGCCATCCTGACAATAATCCCCTCTCTTCTATTAGCCAATCATCTATTCATGCTAACATACTACCTCCGACACCATGGGCAAATCTTATTATAAGCCTAATGCATGGCACCTTATCAAACATTTCTGGTAATCCAGATGTATTACATCCACTTGCCTTCCCATTTGTCTATAATACTTATTATCTCAAAGAATTCTAATATATTTGTCAGTCACGATTGTCCCTTCCTGAAGCTACGTTGATTCTGCTCAATTATATTGTGCATTTCTAAGTTCTCCGCCATTGCAGTCTTTATAATAAACTCTAATTTTCTCAACAGCTTCACTTTAACCTTGATCATAGAAATGACTGAAAATATAATCGGCATTTGTGGTATTCAATCGTGTTATTTAAGATGAAATTAGATGTCAAAGTAAGAGGGGTAATATTCAGTAAAGACCTTTCTATCTTTCTTAATTCTATTTTCTTAATTAATTATGTGCGTCATAAGCTAGGTAGGTGGTATTTGTTGTATAACAGATGTTCTGGTCAATTGTTATTTTATGTTGGCTGTCATTTCCAGTACTGGTTAGGAACGTTCTTTGTGTCTTACATGTAATTCCCATTTAGTATTAAATTGAATTTCCATTTCAGAAATATAATTAGGAAATAATCTGTGGTTCGCTATAGAAAGAATTTATTGACACGAATGACTTTTTTTTCAATTTCAAAGGTGAATGTGATCAGAGGTATGATGTTTTTCTCAAACAAGTCTGACATTGCAGGATCCCTAACCCATTCCTAGGTTGAGGAGATTGAACATATGGAACATCTTTCGACTCAGATCTTCCCACAAAAGAACCTCCTGCTGCCAGTTAGTAGAAAATCCATTAGTACTGCAAGCTTGAAGGCGAAAGAAAAGCCACAATGAAGAAAAAGGAAACTGTTTTTAGATCCTAACAGCTCAGTCCATTGAGTTAAACTTGAGGGAGAGAAGTTTCCAGCAGGCTCTACACTTCAATTTGAACCAATCAGGAAGGGCTATTACCAACACTAAATCTGATTTTTTAAGATCTTAGTTTTGTGGTCCCATAGAGGGCAATAAAAAGGGGAAGCAACAGGAAAATCCATCTCAGAGCTCAAACACTCAATCCGATTTGTGGGCATTCATATGTAGTAGGTGGAGGAAAGGCAGCTAGTTGTTGCCCTGGCAAGATCCCTGAGGAAACTCATCAATTATATTTCCATCACAATCCTAACTTCTTACTCACATTCTTAAAATGAGTCTATCTCTATGTAACCTCTTTATATTTTCCTCCCTGCTTAGGTTCCCACCTAGCTTTGTGTCAGCAGCAAACTCAGACATACTAAACTCCATTCCCCCATTTAAGTCATTGAAATAGATTGTACATATTTGAAGCCCAGGACACACGTCAAATAACATAAACACGTTTAAATTTATTTTTTTTTATCCTTAGCCTTTGTTTTCTGCCCATTACCCAATCCTCAGTTAATGTTCATTACATTACCTCAGTTCTGTGAACTCTAATCCTGTGAAACAACCTTTTGTGTGGCTTCTATCAACCACCTTTTGGAAATTTTTTTTGTAATCAAACTAATACTAGACCTTTTTTCTAACTTTAGATTGTAATTCCTTTGCTTGTAGGTCCAACTGCTCTGCATATGGCAGCCAAATGTGGGTCACTTGCTGCACTAAGCTGCCTTCTGGCCCTGCGAGCAGATCTCACAAAGGTTGATAAACGAGGCTGGACAGCTATGCATTTTGCTGCATTTTATGACAATGTTTCTTGCATTAGAGCTCTATATAGAAAGGATCCCAGGCTTTTAGAGTTGGAGACTTCAGCTCAGTAAGTGTTCAATAATCTACCTAATGTGGTTAAGTATAAAACAGCAATAAACTTACAGCCTGCATTGTGTTGCATATGCTTTTATATATTTACATTGTAAATAGTTGTAGCTCTATAACATTCAAATATTGTGTTCCATGACATAGATGTAAAATATTTATGTAATTTTTGTTTCAGAGCCAGTGCCTAACTTTGACACGTAATTTTTACAATTTTCTTGCCAGACAAGAGAAAAGCAGACAAATATCTCTTCAGCTATATTTACAAAACTGCATTGCATTTATATAATGCATGTAAAATTATCTGGTTCTCACAGAACAGTGATCAAAGAACACAATAATAAGAGTTGTAATGGGCCCTTTGGCTATGCAAGCCTGATGCCTCATTCAATAAAATCATAGCTAATCTGATAATGACTTTAACTCTACTTTCCTGTCATCCCCACCCCCACTTTATCTGTGACTTTAAAAGGACATTTGACATCAAGCCACATGAGGAAATACTGGCCCAGATTAAACAAAAGTAGGTTTTACATCCTAAAGCAATAGAGGGATGTCAAGAGGCTTTGGGATAATTTTAAAATTTTATATTGGCCAAATGAAGGCAACTGGAGGCACTGCCACCAAGCATAACACATTCAAGATTGGGATCTGGAGGACACTGGAATTACAGGAGCATAGAGACTTCTGAGTGTTGTAAGGCTGAATAACATTAAGCAATAAGCAGTGCTAATACTGTTTTGATGATGTAATGAAATAAATGTGTGTTTGGGAGTTAATCTTAGATTCAAGAATGATATCAAGGATTCTGAGAATTAACTATTTTTGGAGCTAATAAAACTGATAGCAGTTGTGAAATTAAAAGAAATTTCATTATCCCTATCTTAAAAGAAAAATGCTGGATTGCAAGATCTTCTCCCACCTGTATCCTCATCACCACCCTTTGTCTAGAAAATTACTGTGGTGTTAAAAAAATTATGTAAATATTAATTCAGAGAATGACAATTTCCTGCAGATATATTCTGTTATTTTACTGCTGCTAGTCTGTGAAGGCATTCTGATTTTCTTTTGATTTAGATACAACTCTACTCCTCTATTGCTTGCTGCAATGGCTGGTGCATTTGATGCACTTCAGTATTTACTATCCCTTGGAGCCAATTTAACAAAGCTCGACAGTGAAAGTAACAATATTGTTCATTTGGCAGCACTCTACTCCCATACAGATATCCTCAAGTATGTCATTGAGCAGAATATTCCAGAACTACCTGTCTGGGAACTCCTTAAAGGTATGTATTTACTGGTTCAACTCAGAACTCAGAAGGTTTATATTTAATAATGTAATTGATTCTCACTGAAAGGATATATTCTGAGAAAGTGTTGGGATGTTTTTCATGTGGTGAAAGGGTTCTTTTTTGACATCACTCTCAAGGAATCATAAAGTCATTGAAAGTATTGATTTGTATAGTGCATCTATACTGTGAATGTAGGATGAATGTAGCTTATTGATTACATTTTTAAATCCCCACTTTCATCTCCTGATTGTCTCCTTTAGGAGACAATGTCTTGTAAGGGTACATCTCCATTGACATCACTGGTAATGTTGTCTAAATGATCACACATATAAAGCTATAAAAATATATAGCTATAAAAATCAATGGACCAATAATGTTGATATCCACACAAATTATCCAGTATCAAAGGAAGGTGTCTCAGTCACCAATAGAACTTCAACTGCTTCGCCTATATAAACCAAACCAAAGGAGGCATTGAAAAAAAATCAAAGTTTGTTTCAAAATCTTTAAGACTTCATATAATGATCCCATTTCAGGTTTCCAAAGGAGATAGCAAGAATACAGATGCTGGAGTCAGAGGCAACATAGTGTGGAGCTGGAGGAACGCAGCAAGTCAGGCAGCATCAAAGGAGCGGGAAAGTTGAGGTTTTGGGTTGGGTCCTTTCTTCAGAAATGGACCCAGTGAAGAGATGACCCTTTAGAACTGAGATAAAGAGGATTTCTTAAGCCAGAGGTTGTGAATCTGTGGAACTCATTTCCAAAGAAGGCTGCAGAGGCCAAGTCATGGAATGTATTTAAGACGGAGATAGATAGATTCTTGATTAGTAAGGTAATCAAAGGTTACAGGGAGAAGACAGAAAAATGTGGTTGAGAAACATATCAGCCCATAAGTGAAAGGCAGAGCAGATTCAAAGAGCTGAGTGGCCTAATCCTGTTCGTACATCTTATGATCTTATCATCTAAATGCTACCAGCGTGGAATGAGTGAGCCACCTGGTCAGAGCAATGCTGACAGTGATGAAATAACCCCAACAAAGTTATAAGAAGATCAATGCCTCTCTGCTCTTCACAAGGTTAAGTATTATTATGTTCTGTCTGGTGACTCACATTAACTCTATGTCTGCCACTGCACACACCTCCCACTAAGACTAATTCTTTCTTAGTCCCCCTATTGCAAGCATCATCTACAATAGCCCTCACCCACCTCATCTAAAGTACATGATTAATGTGAAAGAGGCTTCACCAGAGTGAGACAAAGGCTGAATACAAAGCAAAAGCATGTTTCAATTATATAGATGATAATACCCAGAGTGGGACAGAAAGGGACAGGGAGTACAAAGGAGCCCCTCTCCAAGTCTCAACCAACCTGACTTGTAATAATACCACCAGTCAAATTCCTGGAGTTCCCTTCATAAGAATTCTGTGTATCTCTACCTGATAGACTGCAACAATAAAGCATGTGCTTCGTCATCAGTTTCTTAAGGGCAGTTAGAGTTGGGGAAGAAAAGCTGGCCTTACCACAGCTGTCACATCCCAAGAAAGAATAAGAAAAATACTTGAAGCCTGTCCTTTTGGGTGTAGAAGTAAAGGTTGTGCACACAGCAGTATTTTTAGGCCCAGACATGATTTCTGTCTACTGTTGCTGCTACAGCTTCCAAATCATGGAAACAGTCAGCTGCAGTATACTGAAACATCAACCACAAAACACAAGGCAGTGAGGAATATTTAAAGCATTGGAATATGTTTTGGATTGCCCACTCATAGAGCCAGCAGGACACCATTTGCTTGGATGCTCTGCTTCTGGATTATAAATTTCCATGATGATATGGTTCTGTGGCATCACTGTTTCCCATTTGTTACTAGTTGAACGTTTTTGTTTCACATTGAATGTCTTCTATAAGTGATTAGAATGTACAATTAATTTAAATAAAATAAGTGAAAAATACAGAAATACAACCTCAATTTCAACATATCCCATAAATAATTTTTTACAAGTATTCAACAATTTGTAAGAAGCACAGTATAAAAGCCTCTTTACAACAATTGAAGTTGTGTTTATCAAGTTGATGCCGCTATATTATCTGAATGGCATTTTCTATTCTATAATACTTCTGTAATTCTACTATTTTATCCTGCCCTCCACCATATAGCAGATCTTCACTAATGTTCTCCTATCCTCTTATAAATTTAAAAATCCTTACATTTCTATCTTCATTCTGTAATGATGAAAGGTCATTGGCCTAAAAAATGCTGTATTGCTCTTTCCAGAAGTTGCATGATGTGACGACTAGTTTAAACTTGCTTTTGTTTTATTTCTGTATATTTCGCTTCAGTACTTTTGTTTAAAATTTCCCATCTTTCTTTTTCTAGAAATGCTGAAGAGCAAAGTATATAAAAAGCAGGAGATGGGAGTGAGATCACTTGAGGTTCTTTGTGTAATAGACAAGCAATACTGGAAAGCAATTCATTCTGCAGGTGAGAAGAACTAATGTGAAGGTACAAAAAAACGCAATGGAAATGACAAAGAAACTTTAAAAGGATTATCCTCATTAACAAACCCCTCCCAGTTCCTTCAACTCTGTTTCCAAATTGATTTTCCATTTTTCTGAATGCAGCATATAATGAATCCCTTACAATGAAACCATCAGCTATGGGAGAGCTTTCCATCTCCATAATGCAACACTAATTTTCTTCTTATGCCTTTTACTTTGCAACCTATCTCCCAACTTTAAAGCATCTTCAAAAGCTGTCGATACTTATGTCCCTCACTCCCTCACCCCAAACCTCTTGCTTAGACATCTGGCCCCTCGCTACATGAACGGCAATAAGAATGCAAATTATTGGGAATTGGCCATAATCTTAATAAGAATAAATAGTAGCATTAGTGCTTCAAATTTCAAAGACTTAATTAATTAATAAAAATATTGGCTTCTGGAAAATTTGATTTCAGTTCTAGATTCTAATATTCTAATCCTGGATGAGGGATTTCAATGTCCAGCACCAAGAATGGAGCAGCAGCAGGACTACTAATCATGTGGATCAAATCCTAAAGGACAAACCTGCTAGACTGTGTCTGCAGAAGGTGGTGGGGGAACAACCCAGAGTGAAAAAACATGCTTGACCGCATCCTTACCAATATCACTGGGTTAAATGGCACAACTTTTGAACAGGTCTAGCAACTCAAGACTGGGAATGCATGAGGCACTGTGAGCCATCAATAGCAGCAGAATTGTACTCCAACACAATCTGCAACCTCATGGTCCAGCGTATTTCCCACTCAAACATTACAATCAAGCAAGGGGATCAACTCTGGCTCAATGGAGAGTGCAGAGGGCATGTCAGGAGTGGCACCAGGCATACCTAAAGATGCGGTGTTAACCCGCGAAGCTACCAAACAAAATTACTTGCGTGCCAAACAGCATAAGCAACAAGTGATAGACGAGGCTAAACAATCCCTCAACCAACAGCTCAGAACTTTGCTCTTCAATCCTGTCACATTTAGGTCAATGTTGGTGGACAAGTAAACAACTCACTGGAGGACGAAGCTCCACAAATATCCCTATTCTGAATGATGGAGGACCAACATATCAGTGAAAAAGACAAGGATGAAACATTTGTAGCAATTCTCAGCCAGAAGTGCTGTGTGGATGATCCATCTTGGCCTCCGCCAGTGGCATCCAACATCGCCAAAATTAGTGGTCAGCCAATTCGATTCACTCTGCATGAAATCAAGAAGCAGTTGGAGACTGATATTGCAAAGGCTATAGGTTGTGACGACATACCGGCAATAATACTGAAAACTTATGCTCCAGAACTTGTGGCTGTCCTAGTCAAGCTCTTCCAGTACAGTTAAAACATCGAGCATCTACCCGACAATGTGGAAAGTTGCCTGGGTATGTCCTGTGCACAAAAAAAACCCAAGACAAATCCAACCCAGCCAATTATTGCCCCAACAGTCTACTCTGAGTCATCAAAAAGTGATGGAAAGGGTCGTCAATGTTGTTATCAAGCAGCACCTGCTCAATAATGCCCAGTTTAAGTTCCACCAGGGCCACTCAGCTTCTGATGTCATTACAGCCTTTGTTCAAGCGTAGACAAAAAATTTGAATTCCAGAGGTGAGGTGAGAGTGATAGCCCTAGACATCAAGGCCACTTTTGAATGAGTATAGCATCAAGCAGTCCTAGCAAAACTGGAATCAGTGGGTATCAGGGGGCAAACTCTCCACTGAATGGATTCATACGTGGCATGTGGGAAGATGATTGTAGTTGTTGGAGGTTAGTCACCTCAGCTCAAGGAGATCGCTGCAGGAATCCATGAGGGAAGTGTCCTCAGTCCAACTACCTTCAGCTGCTTCATTGATGACCTACCATCCATCATAGGGTCAGAAGTGGGAATGTTCACCAATGATTGCACCATTCACGACTCTTTAGATACTGGAACAGTCCGTGTTCAAATGCAACAAGATCTGGACAATATCCAGGATTGAGTTGACACATGGTAAGTAACCATGTTACTTATCATGTAACACAATGCCAGGCAATGATTGTCTCTAATAACAGAAATCTAACCACTGCCCCTTGACGTTCAATGGTGTTACCATCACTGAATGCCACACTATCAACATCCTTGGGGTTAGCATTGACCAGAGACTAAACTGAACTCACCACGTAAACACAATGGCCACAAGAGCAAGTTAGAGGCGAGGAATGCTGAAGCAAGTAACTCGCTTACTGATTCCCCAAAGCTTGTCCACTACCCACAAGGCGTGAGTCAGGCATGTGATGGAATGTTCCCATTTGGCTGGATAGGTGCAACGCCAACAACATTCAAGAAGCTTGACACCATCCAAGCCAAAGCAGCCTGTTTGAGTGGCACCACATCCACTAATATCCATTCCCTCCACCACCAATGCTTAGTCGCAGCAGTGTGTGTTATTTACAAGACACATTGCAGAAATTCACCAATGATCCTTAGACAGCACCTTCCAAATACATGACCACTTCCTTCTAGAAGGACAAGGGCAGTAGATACATGGGAAGACCACCACCTGCAAATTCTCCTCCAAGGCACTCACCATCTTGACAGGAAATATGTCGCTTTTCCTTAACTGTTGCTGGGTCAAAATCCTGGAATTCCCTCCCTAATGGCATTCTGAGTCAACCTACAGCATGTGGACTACAGCAGTTCAAGAAGGAAGCTCATCACCACCTTCTCAAAGGCAACTCAGGACAGGCAATAAAAATAATGCTGGCCATCCAGTGATGCCCAATGAATGAATAAAAAGAAATCTGGCCTCCATGGTGTTTTGCTTTTATATCTATCTACACAATATTGATATCAAATTAATTTCTGTTTTCTTCCAGGGTGGTGTTTTAATAATTTTGGAAAAGTTGAATGCATTCTTTATAAGATGCAGGGCTGCTACATTTACTTTAGTGGCCCAAATCTATCTATCACAGTTTTAAAACTGTCAACTACATGAAATATTATTAAATCTAGCAGTGATTCTTTTTATTGTTTTAAGAGATATGATCTGAGAAGACCAATATTTAATATCCACCCCTAATTGCTCTGAGATAGTGGTGACATCTGTAGTGTCTGCTGTTAGTATGGAAGCCACAATGTTGTTAGGGAGGACATTTATGGTGGCTCAGTGGTTAGCACTGCTGTCTCACAGTGCTAGAGACCCAGGTACAATTCCACCCTTGGGCAACTGTCTGTGTGGAGTTTGCACATTCTCTCTGTGTCTGTGTGGGTTTCCATCTAAAATCCAAAATGTGAAGGTTAGGTGGATGTGCCATGGGAAATGCAGGGTTACAAAGGTATGGGTCGGGGTGGGATGCTGTTTGGTGGCCCAGTGTGGACTCAATGGACCGAATGACCTGCTTTCCACACTGTAGAGATTCTGTGAAGCTGCAGGATTTTGACACTGTGACTGTGGAGGAATGGTAATATAGTTCCGTATCAGGACTTCCTGTGATGTGTTAGGGAAGGTTCCCATCTGTTTGAGGCCCTTGCTTTCTTGGGTGTAGAGATCAAGGGTGGTGATGAAATGAGGACTAAGTTACTTATTGAGATTCTTTGGAAAGTGTAATTCAAAGCACTTTTATAATAACAATACAGTGACAAAATCAGGACAAAAATACCCCTACTACTATTAGTATCTTAAAATAATCAATACAAACTCTATATCTTTGATGACTTAATATTTTGAAATCCACACAAAGAGAAGCAGTTAGGCATCAAGTAAAGTTTAGCATTCAGTGACTGTGAAAAGAGACAAGATGTGATGGTTGCAGGTCTCCACCTTTTTTTATTACATTATGGTAATTGAGCAGGTGGTGGTGAGTCACCTTTTGAACTGTAGTCTATCTGTTGTGGGTTCAGTCGCAGAACTGTTAGGAAGGGAGTTCAGGATTTTGACTCACTGACAATGACTAGATTAAGGATGTACTGCTTTGTTGTATTGCGCCAGTATGTAAATATTATCAGCAAGATGTGGCCATTTGACCCTCCTTGTCAGGCCTGAATTTACTTATTTTTCAAAAGCTGTCTTCATGTCCTGCTTTCCTGATTTCTCAATAAATTCAGAATTTCTTAATAAACACAAAGTTGAAAGTTCCTGAAAAGTATAAGAAACTAGATTGTGTCCTACATAACACTAACTTGTTGAATTCTTTGATTTAGGTAGCATTCCTGCTCTTGTGGATTTGTTATACAGTAAATATGAGACACTGCAATGTATTGCTGCTGCTGTACTATGTAATCTCTCCAGCTATTCTGAAGTCTGTCACTCGATTATTGATTATAATATCATCCCAGTTCTTATTGAATTACTGCACAGTAAACAGCCTGAGCTTCAGTCACGTTGTTCTGTCATCCTGTTTGATATTGCCCAGATTGAGGATAACGCCAGTCTAATCACCTCCCTTGTAAGTAATTCTCACTCATTTTTTAAGTAGTAGAATTCAATGTATAAAATCAAAGGCATGGGGCAACATAATTTTTTTTTGAACTATTCTATGCTTTGGCATCGTTTTTGAACTCCAGAATGTTTTAACATTTAACAAAATCTCTATACGTTTACAACTGCTTTTTCTCTGTTATGTTACATTGATCATTTCAATGCAATTTGCCTAAAATTAGCCAAACTAATACAAATGAACTTAAGGAATTTCAAGTGCAAGTTGAACTCAAACTGAGTTTCCATAATATATTGTGTTGGGAACAGTCCCCACCCTAAACAGGCCATGCCCCAGGTCAAGTTAATCACTATACTATATTCCAACTATTGTACTTGGCAAGCCTTTCAGGATATTCTTAAAACTAATTTTTTTTAAGCGTAAGCAAACTGATAGACTACTTTGTAAAGATGATAAGTATTTAAAATCGTACATTTAATTAATAACTGATTGCTGTAAATCAATGAAAACAGTAAAAGCTATGCATTGAAGTCATTTTCATTCACTTTGTACCCAGTTATTTATTGTTGGTGGATTAGACAGTCTAAAGGTCCCGAGCATCTATATTGTTGCAAAAATGCCAAAATTCCCATAGATCAGAATTCCCATCCACATTTACATAATTACATAATTTCTGTTTTTTGCATGGACATTTTTGTGGACATCCCAAGCTTCATTGAATATAACTTGTTGAGGGCAGAGTAGGTCTAGTTTCAGTGAATTTATTTTTGATAGCCAGGGTAACTCTTTGGTGAGATGAGATACACCAATGAATTTGATTCTAGATCGCATCTTAGCCCTAGATTGGCACCCATTTATTCTGAGGCTGTGCCATCTGGCCCTGGACTCCCCCAGAAGAAGCATTCTCTCAACGTTTACCCTGTCAATCTCCTTAAGAATCCTGTATGTTTCAATGAGATCACCTGTCTTTCTTCGAGACTCCAATGAGTAGGTTTCCAATCTGTCTAGACTTTGTTCAGGGGACAATCTTGCCAGGACTCATACTGGCGAGTTTTGTGTGAACTGCCTCCTCTGAAATAATATCTCACCTCGGGTGGGAGGAGCCAAGGTGTTTGCAGCACGTCAGATGATGTCTCGCCAGCACCTTGTACAGTTGAAGAAAGATTTTTGTATTCTTATATTCTAAACCCCTTGAGGTGAGGGCCATAATTCATTTGGCATTCTTGATTACCTGCTGCACCTGCTTTCTGTGTTTCATGCATGGGTTCCTACAGGTTGCAGCTTTCTGTAGCTTTTTTTCTATTTGAATAATATTGTTCTTCTGTTCTCCCTTCCAAAATGAACAACTTCACATTTTCGCACATTATACAAGTGCCTTCTAATGCATTTAATATATTTTAAAATACTGTCTGACTGAACTTGCTTATGAAAATTTATGCATGCAAGTATAAAAATGAGTTAAAACAGTAATGTGAACCTTAACCTCAATGAGAAGCATTAGTAGAATATGCATTTGATTGATGATTATATCCAAATTCGAAACTTTACTCCATCAAGTCTTTTAGCTTCTGCTAACTGTTGCTTCAGCTGATCCGTTGGAGACTATTAACAGTATTCATGACCTATTTCTCTTTGGCACAACATACTATTAACACACCACCACAATGTAGAGCCACACAATTATTGATTGGGAAAAGATATCAAAGAAAACATCTCAGCTATCATACAATCATAGCTCTGTCAAACACATTATTACATTTTCACTGAAATTAACTGTTTACTGAATGACTACTAGTAAAATCCATCCACTCCAGAGTATCAGTCTCCATATCTTCCAGTGTAGCCAATGATGAGGGGCATATCCAATCACAGCAGGAGTTCATCAAGAGAGCTTTCTATCAGATGTAGAAATATAGATATACTGTGGGACCTATAATAAAATGTTTTCACATGTACATAGATTGAGCATCAGGACTTTGTTATCAACATCTTTGTCACCCAGTAACCACTCTTTAGTCTACAGTGATGGTTCAATATAGTCACCCTAACAGTCTGCTGCCAGAATATCAAGTATCAATACTCATACTTTGCTGTTTATGGTCATCCAGCAGTTGGATTTTGAATGAATAGAATACCTTTCATCTCAGGTATAAGACAGAGTTGACATTTTGCATGAGCAAAATGCTATTTAAGATGTCAGTTGCCTTCTTTCACACATTGGGATGCCTGCAATCCTAGCAAAGCCGATTATTCACTTTTCTTAACTAAAAACTGAAAGGACTATCGTTTCTGTAGATTAAAGATAAAAATAGAAGTTGCTGGAAAAGCTCAGCAGGTCTGGTAGCATCTGTGAAGAGAAATCAGAGTAAACATTTCAACCCGAATGACCCCTCCTCAGAGATCCGAACTGTTAACTCTGATTTCTCTCCACAAATGCTGCCAGATCTTCTGAGCTTTTCCAGGAGTTTCTATTTTTTGTATTCCCTGCTAGACTTTGGGCCGAGAAAATGAAATGTAACTATTCTCTTTGAATAGAGCATCAGTAATCTCCTCTGCACCACAGTAGATGGCAAATTGTGAGATGTAACTGTAATATCCAACTCCAGCTCGAAAAGATCCAGCACTTAAATGTTCATCAGCACAGTCTTCTCCACAATGATACTTGCTCTGATATAATCTTGTAGTTGTAGCTACAACAAGTGGCATATTTCACTGAGTACATCCTTATCAAAGAGGAGGCTCTTGCGAAGTATAGAGATTGTAGGGCATGTTTAAAAAAGAAATTATGCCAAAGAGGGGCAATGAAATAACTTTGGCAGATAGGATTAAGGAAAGCCCTAAAGTATTTTATAAGCATATTAAGAGTAAAAGGATTACCAGGGAAAAAGTGGGGTCCAGGACACCAAAGGGGCAACTTGTACACTGAGCCAGATGACATGGGTAAGGTTTGAAGTGAATATTTCTCAGCTGTATTCAAAAAGGAGAAAAACTTTGAAGCTGGAGATTTCACTTGGTGCCGTAAGGTTTCAGAGCTTGTTAAGATTAGTTAGGAGGAGACATTTGATGTTTTACCAGCATAAATGTGTATAAATCCCCAGGGCCTGAGATGTATCCTGGGCTGCTATGTGAGGCAAGGGAGGAGATTGCTGGGGCACTGATGGAGTTATTGAATACTTCACTTGTCACAGTTTAGACATGTGGATGGAAGGGCTTATTTCTATGCTGAACAAGTCTTTGACGCTAAAGTGTATACATGTCACTATGTTTTTTCTGAGATTCTTGTAAGGAGAATTGTACCTACAACATCCTGGGTATATATGGAGTCCTGCTGAAATCTCTTCTTCTGTCTTCTTCCTGCCCTTAGCTCTTGTATTAGAATACCCTGCTCTTTGTGGTCTCTGCTCATCCTGTCATTCACCCTGGGCTCCGATGTCTGTAAGCAACAAGTTTTTTCAGAAATCTTGAAGTTTGGACAAAGTTCTTCAGTGATTGTAATACCACTCTCTGTAGACCCTTGCAACTTCAATGATCTAAGAAAAGCATTATATAATTGTATAATCATGGTAACATCAGAGGAAATCAACCAGTAACTAATCTACTTCCTTTATATTCCTTTAAGTAGTACCGTTGAGCCCTACCCTGCTGCATAATGCATATTCACCTCTGTAAGGTTAGGAAAGGGTGTTGGCTAGAGCATTCAGTTTTGAAATGGTGCAGTTCACTTCATGTTGGCATTGCATAAGTTGATTGTATCATGATTTTCCTGCACTGCATTCTTGCTGCAGATTTTAATTGTTAGTGTACTTACGAGTGAAATTGACAGTTGAAGTGTGTGCATGCAACAAATGCCATTTTGATCCCTCTGAGGCATTGATAGCATCAAGCCAATGGAAGTAACTAGAGGCAAAATTATGTTTTCAATCCTTTAAATGAGCTGTAGGGCTTCATAGACACTTTTAATCACCCTTTTCACTTATTACACCTTTTAAGTAGGTTGAGACTAAAATCCACTGATTGAAAGGTGACTGGAGAGATTCGGTCTGGTATCCTGAAGGAAAGAAGTTGTAGGGCTGCAAGGGAAAGGCGAGAGAGTGAGTCTCACTATATTACACTTCCAGTGAACATGGGTTTAATAGGTCAAATGGCCTCATTCTGTACTGTGCCAGTAAAATTATTTATTACTTTTGTAATGTTACCCTTAAACTTATAACTTTGACTCATTGGAACTGTACCTAATTAGATACTCATGAGCACTTATTCTTTTGACTTCCCAGGGTGCCATTCCTCCTCTGGTGAAGATTTTAAATTCTGAAGTCGAAGATGTGTTAATCAATGCAACTAGATGCATTCGGATATTATGCACTAATAATCCAGTTAATCAGACCTTAGTGGCTAATGAAGGAGCAATTCCGCTACTGGTGGAAATGTTAAGTGTGACTTCAGGTAATTTATTTTTAAACATTTTTCCAAATTGTACGTTGGATTTTATGCTCAAACAAAACTCAAATAGAGATAACAAGGTATAGAGCTGGATGAACACAGCAGGTCAAGCAGCATCAGAGGATCAGGAAGACTGACGTTTTGGGTCTAGACCTTTCTTCAGAAATGGGGGAGGGGAAGAGGGTTCTGAAATAAATAGGGAGAGAGGAGGAGGCGGATAGAAATGGATAGAGGAGACCTATCTTCTCCTCTATCCATCTTCGATCCGCCTCCCCCTCTCTCCCTATTTATTTCAGAACCCTCTTCCCCTCCCCCATTTCTGAAGAAGGGTCTAGGCCTGAAACGTCAGCCTCCCTGCTCCTCTGATGCTGCTTGGCCTGCTGTGTTCATCAAGCTCTACACCTTGCTATTTCAAATTCTCTAGCATTTGCAGTTCCTACTATCTTTAAAACTCAAGTAGAGTTGTTCTGAAAAAGGATCACCGGACCCAAAACGTTAACTCTGTTTTTATCCTTCACAGATGCTGCCAGGCCTGCTGGGCTTTTCCAGCAACTTTGTTTTTGTTCTTGATTTACAGCATCTGCAGTTCTTTCGGTTTTTATTAGGGTTGGATAACAACTGAGTATACTAGCCCCCCTGGCAGTTTTCAGGGTCAGCTTAATTTGAATTACATCAGGTTGCAACATGATAGATTTTACTTGATGGAAGCTCACCATTTGAATCCAGGATTGATTTGTTGCTGAAGAATTTAAAAACCTGCAGCAGTCTGAGCACAAGCACAAGAGAGAATTAGATTCACTTATGTTAAGAATGTGTAAGCCTGAAATGTCTGCAGAGTCCTGAATACCCAGCATCATTGGTAAAGGTTTTGAAGACTTTCTGCATGTTATCAGGGATAGGATGGAGGCACTGTTTAGTAAAGGGTATTGCACATCAAAAGAACAAATACAAAAGATGACCATCATGCACAAAACATTTAGTTTTATTCATCTATCACCATCCTCATTTGTGGTTAGCGTACAGAAAGCCTGGGCAGACATCTTTTTTTTTGAAAATATGTGTGGAGGTGTGTTTAAGAATAGGAACGACTTCCACAGGGGTTGGATGACTTTGTTTTGTACAGTTATGTTCTTTGCAGTTCATTGTATATGCGTGTGTAAGTAAGATCTCAAATTTTATGGGCATGAAATCTGAAGTCCCACTGGGACTTTCCAAATTTCCACATCTAGTTACCATATTTAAGACACTATACAGCACTCAGCTCTCTGTAATTCAGGGCATCACTCCACCACAACTCACCAAACCACACATTCCTGGAGATATCAAGGAAGACGCAAAAAGTGGTTCAATGCTTTAACAGTACCTTCCCTAGAGGTTCTTCTGAAGGCCGTCCAGGAGACAAAGAAAGTTTTTCTTTTCCATGCTGATGGCAAGTAAAAATCTATCATGTTGCAACCTGATGTAATTCAAATTAAGCTGACCCTGAAAACTGCCAGGGGGCTTAGTACACTCAGTTGATGGCAACAGGAGGCCATCCTGACTGCCAAAAAATAGTCAGGGCAGACGTGGCTACAGATGACGATGCCAGTGGATGACTCACAACCTGCAAGAAGATGAATGATTTCAGGGTGATGAAAAGGTGAATGATGTGCTGCGCTGTGTCAGGGTGTTTACTATAGTCTATTCAATACTTCATGCTTCAATGTGTATCGGTTAGCATAATAAACATTGCAGAGGAGTGCCTCTTGGGAAGCCAGTCATATTCATCTGACGTCTCTTGTGCAGCCAATGTCTGTCATTTGTTTGGAGGTACTAATGCAGCATTACTTGCACCACAGTAGTTCTGCCTGTCACACATCTGGCAAGATTAACATTTCAAATCTGAAACACTTAGCAGCTCATACAAAATTAGGTCACATGCCTTTCATATCACAGCTTACAAGAATTTGCACATCTGATAGCTTTTACCCAAAGAGTTTCAGGGCAACTCTGATCGTCAGAGTTTTTTTTCGTTCAGTCGTGTGATGTTGGTTTCACTAATTGGACCAGTATTTATTGCCCATCTTGGAGGGCAACCTCTGATGAAGGGTCTAGGTCCAAAACATCAGCTTTTGTGCTCCTGAGATGCTGCTTGGCCTGCTGTGTTCATCCACCTTCACGCTTTGTTATCTTGGATTCTCCAGCATCTGCAGTTCCCATTATCTCTATGTCTAACTCCAGACTGTCAAGAACATGTGGTCCCTCTGAAGTTGGAGAAGTGGAGAGAAATATATCCAAATGTTCCTCTATCCCCTCCCCCCACTCCAGTGGAACTGTCTGTTCTTCTCAGTTTGGCTGTTAGACACACCAATGTTCTGCCTTTCTGACATGCTGATCGCTTAATCTGAACAATCAACATCCTTTCACCCGCAGCACTCCAACCCACCCCCACCCCCAACTATTATATCAATGCTGCCGCCTCCACACTTCACTTAAGCTCTGATGAAAAGTCAGCTGGATTCAAAAGGCTAGCTCGTTTTCTGTCTGTGGTTGCTGCCTGACCAACTGTGATCTCCAGCACTTTGTTGTTTCCAGTACAGGTTCTAGAAACTGCAGTAATTTTCTCCTCTTCTGAGTTCAGCCTTGCTTGTCTGTTCTGGCCAGTTTCCTGACATCAGCCAGTATGGCTGCATTGTCTGTTGGCCCACTGACATTCACCTATTATAGTGTAACTAAGGGATTTGACTGAGACTTCACATTTATCAATCAATTTGGAAAGGTTTAACCTTAGAGCTGTTAACACTTGCCCAGAAAAAGAGCTTGTTTATGTCAGTGCCAGAAAGCACCTTTTTTTAGCAGAATAGTTCCCCTTCTGGGTACTCTGGATTTTACTTCCAAGATTAAAAAAAGCAAAATTAGCACCAACCAAATCACTTGGAATAATTTGCTATTTCCATCCACACAAATGGATTTTGCGAGGTGTATTTTTTTCTGTTCACATTGAGTGAGAAATAGTTCTCAATTTAAAATAAAATGAATCACGTATACAAGTCCCCAGTTTGGGCAATTTCATGGGAGAAGATCAAAAATCTCAATGCAGCTTCTGAAAATTGAAAATCTCAAAAGAAAGTTCAAGAAATAATCAGCAGACAATGCAGCATCTTTCGAGAGAGAAACAGATATTGCAGATCAATGACCTGCACTGGTTCTGTTGAAGAGCCATTGTTCTCTATATTTCACTGCATAGATGCAACCAGAAATGATAAGCATTTCCAACAATTCTCATTTCAGTTGGAGCAAAGTAATCCTTTTTGCCAGCCTTCCAAAATACAATTAGTCCTTTTATTATTTTTGTAATTTCTAGCCTTGTGTGTTGATTTATTCTTAATTTGTACTTTCTAACCCTTCCTGTCACAGTCTGTTCATTATTTCCAATTTTCTCTTGTCTCTACACTTTGAATTAC
Source organism: Stegostoma tigrinum (assembly GCF_030684315.1). Taxonomy (NCBI): domain Eukaryota; kingdom Metazoa; phylum Chordata; class Chondrichthyes; order Orectolobiformes; family Stegostomatidae; genus Stegostoma; species Stegostoma tigrinum. The sequence goes on along the minus strand of NC_081360.1, from coordinate 36,725,306 downwards.
TACACCTTCGCAAATTCACTCACTTTTCACTGCTATTTGGTTTGAAGTCCTTCAACTTCCCTAGTTTTACAACTCACTAGAACACCAGCCACAGCACAGTTCAGGTATAAAGTCCTAATGGCACAGTGCCCACTTTCCCCATACCATTTTGGTACCCAATTAACCAGAACTCACTTCTCTCAGTCCAGTCTTTGGGTCACACATTTGTTTATCTCATTGTCCCTTTGTCAATTTACACATTGCTTAGGTAATAAACCATAGATTATTTGAGTTTTGAGGTTCTGCTTTTTAACTTGTTTTCTAGTTCCTTGCATTGACTCTGAACGATCACTTTCCTTGTCATGCCTATATCAGTGGCGCCCACGTGGATCATGATCACTGTGTCCTCCCCTTCCTACTACAAGATTCTCACCAGCACTAGTCAGAGGTCCAGAATCCTGGCAGCAGGAGATGATATAACACAGTAGCTGCAACTTCCCAGTCTTTAACTGGCCTGTCAGTTGAACAGTGTTTCCCTGTCTTTTTGATACCAATAATCTGTTTTTTGAATCAAGCATCAAGTTGTTTCCTCACCTATCTACTCGAGTGTACTCCTCCCCGATGATGTCTGCTCCCAGTAAGCTTGCCTTTCTGGTCTTCTGAGAGTTGGGTTGGAGATTTTTTAATTAACATGTTAGTATTACTGTCTCTCTGTGTGAGATTGTATACCGATATTCTCTAAACTGAATCCAGGGATGCATCCCACCATCTGAGGCCATGCATCACACTCTGGGACATGAAACATGCTTCAACTCGAAATGCTTCATGTTAATCTGTTTAGTGTTTACCAGCAGCCCCATCACTCAAACGTTGTAGCTCCATGGCCACTTGTGCTATAAAAAAAATCACAGGAAACTTGTTATCAGTGACTATCCAGGGATTCAAAACTTAGGATTGGATAGGAGTTGCAAGGATTGGGAGGACACTTTTTCTGCATGGCCTGGGCACTTTGTTTTAATTTACCTCACGCTCCAGCAGCCTTCAACCAAGTTGAAGTGAAGAAAGATCCAACAAAGTGTCATATGAGTCCTGAATCCTAAGATAGGATAAATAAGTTAGGAAGGACTGTAGAATTGGATACATCTTACTGAAACAATAATTGCTCTTGTTCAGAACAGCAGAGCAATCATTGAATGCATAGCCCCTTTAATGATGGCCAGATTGGCTGCTTTTGAATCTGGCTGTCCAGATTGACAGGTTATTTAGCCAATGAACCTGTCCCTCCCTCAGGGTATACTTTCCAGTGATCCAGTAGAAGAAGGGTCCAGACCCGAAATGCCAGCTTTCCTGCTGCTCTGATGCTGCCCGGTCTGCTGTATTCATCCAGTTCCATATCTTGTTATATGAGGCTCCAGCATCAACAGTTCCGACTATCTCCCAGTGAACATCTATATGCCTTCCTGCAAGCCATAACAGTTCAGCAACCAACCAGTGAGATATGCAGAATCAAAGGGCCAGCTAATTGTGTGTGGGGCTTGAGGAAATTGCTGACCCCATTATTACTTTGCAAATCAAACGTATTTAAACAGCACGCTCAGACGTCAGACAGCTGCTACTCCCTGCCCACTTGCCACACCATGATGTCTCAAACTGCTGACTCTCCTGCTCAACTGCCATAATTGTATTCCTAGGGTTGCTGTCACATCATCCAACCTATTTATCCCTAACACCCAATATCACCTCATTCAAAAGTGAACATGCCATGATACAGAGAACAAGAAGCCCCACAGTTTAGTAATACCTCCATATAGATTCTCCTCCAGACAAGGTCTGTTCCCCAGTGATGGTGACAAGAGACCTTTCCACCTGACCAAAATAGTGCAGTACAGGTTAACAGCTGTAGAGTTCACAAGTGAAATTGCATCGCCTGCTGAAAAACGGTCAATGACCTCTTACTCTCTGTAAGAATAAAGAGCACAGTCGCAGTAACTGAAAAATGACAGTCATTTAAGCCATCTGAGTGTGTGAGTGGAGAACACGTGGTCTGAGTGTGTAGGAACCAGTTCACAATGTGAAGGTTTTATCAGTTACAAAAGAGTATATGATGGAGCATTTATTAACATTACTCCCTTAACTGTGAGTGAACGGTTTGTTCTTAAAAGGTTTCACTACGCATTGAGATGATTCTCAGTTCTTAATCTGCCTGCATGACAAAGGAGCACACAACAACAGAATTGCTTAAAGACAAGTGGTACTGTTGCCATCATCCCTATATTGACCCCTACACAATAGAAGGTGATTGAACTGGCTGGAGGGATAGGGCAGATTGTAAATTTCAGACTGTGAGGCCAGCGAGCCAAGGCAACATTGCCAAACTGGTGTGAACAACTCAGTGTACAGGAGACATGCGACATTGCTCTGGGTAAAGAAATCACTGACAATCTAAGAAGGGAATGAGGCATCTCAACCTCCCTCCAGCCACCCCTTCTTCTCCTTGGGTTAGGGAGGTATCATTGTGCACCAACACATGTGGAATAAAGGAGTAACTTTTCGGTTCTGCTTGTTGTACGACCACAGTGTCATGAGCCAGGTCTTCACAAATAACTCCTGTCCATGAAGAGCCAGCTCTGCAATTGCGCAGTTGGAGGAAACAGCTGTAACAAGAATGATTAAAACTGTTTGAGCTCTGGAAGCTCCCTCTAGAAAGTGAGTGTTCACATACAGGATTCACTTTCAGTGGTCACAAACCAGCTGAATTAAACCCATCTAGTTTATCAATGCTGCTGCTCTTTCCTGGGATTTTCAACATCAGATATGTCTTGTGAATTCCGCTCATTACTTGGAGAAACAGAGCTATTAAGCCAAATCCCACAGCTCTGACTGCCTAAGTTTCTGGATTTGTGATGACTGTACTTACAGTTTGCGTTCAATTTGTGCACCAGTTCAGATTACAGTGAAGGTCCTTCCTTCTCAATCTCTCCGTTTGCCTCAGGTAAGGTGGTTAAATCATTGTCCGTCATTCCTCTGTAATGAGAGAACATTCTTTCAGAGTATTGTGCCTTTACTTAGCAAAATCCTGAAGTAGATATTCATAGGCTCACTGTGTATTTTTATAGCTGCTTTATTTTCTATTCATGGCTCATTGCGTATGCTGTCAACATTTTAGTTAATCAATTAAACTTTGTGATATGACTAAGAGTCCTAACTGTTATAAATGCAATTTTCATATAGAAGCTTTGCAGGGTGACGCATCAGTTGCTTTGGCTGAAGTTGCACGTGGTCACACGAAGAACCAAGATGCGATTGTTGCTGAAGGCGCAGTGGCTGCGATTGTAAATATCCTCAGTGGACGGAAAATCAGGATGCAGATGAAAGCAATAAAAGCAGTGGAGGTTTTAGCTGACAGAAATGCCGCAGTGCAAAAAAAATTTCTGGAAATGTCTACCGACAAGCATATTATAAAACTTCTCAAGGTATCTTTCAAACATAAACATATTCATGTAAGTTACATTGTTTCATTAAGTTTGTTAGTTTTACCAATTAATGACAGCTTGGGCATTGTACACCATCAGGTGATTGTAAAAAATAGAAACGGTTGAAGATATTTTGGGAGATAAGTAGGCACTTTATGTAGTTTTCCTCATTGAAGGATGGCACATGGGTCTTGCAGGTAGCCCTCGAAAACTTGCCATCCACAGACAATATATATAAGCAGTAATATACAAATGAATTTCTGCCACATTATGTTTTTCACAATTCTTCATAAAATTAATACATTTCTTGGTTTACCATGGGAATTCTACATCACTGTATTTATATGGCATCTACAGCACAGAAATGGGCCATTCAGCCTAACCTGTCTTTGTCAGCACGTATCTTACAAAAAACCTTCTTCCCTCCTTTTTTTCACTAAACCCTATCAGAATATTGTTTTGTTCCTCTCTCCTTTATACATACACAGTGATTCCTTAATGTATCTTAGTATTTGCCTTAACTACTCCTTTTGTAAGTTTCACTTACTTAGCATTTTTGAAGATTTCTACTAACTTACCATTGAATTTGTTGTTTGCTTTTTTCTAATTTGTTAACAGGATGCCTGCATCTGTTGCAAAATCAGCATTTATTGCTCATCTTAATTGCCTTGGGAAGGTGCAGGTAGCCAGCCCCTTGAACCACTGCAATCCATGTGGTGTATTTATTGTTATAGGGAGTTACAAAATCTGGACCCAGTAATGATGAAGGAATAGTGAAATATTTTCAAGAGCATGGATACTATGTGACTTGAGGAGAACTTGCTGGCGATCATGTTCCCAAGTTGTACTGCCTTAATTCTTTCAGTTAGAAGAATTTGAAGAATATTTAGTAAGTTTCTACACTGCATTTTGTACACGCTGCAAATACAGCGCAGAAATTATAGTAGGACTGAATGCTTAAGGTGGAGGATGAGTGCTAATCAAGGGGTGTTGCTCTGTCCTGGATGGTGTTGGTTTTTTAAAATATGTTGGAGGTTCATGCTTCCATACACTTGACAAGTACTTCATTGCAATCCTGAATTGTGCTTTTGTGGACAGGGTCCAAGGACTCTGGAATAGAGTCATTTGCTGCAGAATCCTCAGCCTGTGGCCTCCTCTTGGAGACATAGAATTTATCAGGGTCATCCACTAGGCTTTTGGTCAGCAATAATACCAAGGATGTTAATGGTGGGGAATTCAGTGATGGTTCCGCTACTGAATGTCTAGGGTTGTTACTCAGACTTTCTTGTTGGAGATGGTCATTACATTGTCACGCAGATGTTCTTTGCCATTTATCAGTTTGTTTTTAAGGTCTTTGTGGTAATGCCATCAAACTACTTCATTATCTGAGTTGTGGCAATGGAATTAAAGACTGTGCACTCATCAGCAAAGGTTATTGATGAAGCCACTGAAGATAGATTGGTAAAGGATACCACCATGAGGAACTCATGAAGCAAATATATGGAGCTGTAATGATATGGATCCTACATTCACCAGGCTCCACAGAGATTATAAAGAGGTCAGCTGGGTAGACCTCATAGAATATTGAGTTCCCTGATTCAGGCTGTTAATCTGGTATAGTCAGGGATCCCTGGCTGACAGACATAAAGAGAGTGTCAGGAGATCTGGTATTGGCATATGATGCCTCCCTGTATTTAATCGGGGAAGTATTAGCTCATAGGTGGCCTGATGGAGGGAAACGCCCAATAACATATGCAACTAGGACTTTGGCTATTGCAGAGTGTAAATATGCCCAGATGGAGAAGGAGGGTTTGGCAATCATATTTGGAGTCAAGATGTTCCACCAGTACCTTTACAGATACAAATTTGTGGTACTAAAGGACAGCTATGTCCGGCTAGACCTACATAAAGAGGACAAGGCAGTGCAGCTCATAGCTTCAGGCCAAATTCAGCAGTGGGCTCTAATACTATGAGCGTAAATTACAAGTTGGAACACCGTCTGTGAGGCCAATTGGCAAATGTAGCTACATTGAGCCACCTTCCGATTGCAGATACACTGCCAGTACTACTGTTACTGGGAGAGTACATAATGATTTTAAATTTTCTGAACACTCTTCCAGTCACAGCTGACAGTAGCAGATTGTGGATGCAGAAAGGCCCAGTCCTGGCAAAACTGAAACAGCTGGTAGTGATTGCGGATGTCATAGGTCCATCACAACTGGAACTGAAACCTTTTTGGACCTAGAGAGGCCAGATCACAGTGGAGGACTGCATAATACTATCAGGAGCAAGAGTGATTGTCCTGAGCAAAGATAGCCATCAGATACTGGCTGAACTCCATCAGGGTCGTTCAGGGTCTCCAAAATGAAGTTGTTGGTGAGAAGCTCTGTCTGGTGGCCAGGATTGGATGCAGACATAGCTGTGTTGGTGGGGCAGTGCCCAGAGTGCCAAAAAGGAAAGAAGTTACCACTTGCAGCTTTCCCACATTCATTGGGTGCATAAACCCTGGACTTGGTTTAACGCAACTATGCAGGTCCTTACATGGGCTCAATGTTCTTAGTCATTGCAGATGCCTACATAAGGTGGCTGAAAGTGCATGCCATTCACTTGTCAAACATGGGGATAATGATAGAAAAACTGCACACATCCTTTGCAATATACAGAATCTCGGAAGTGTTTGCCAGAGATAACAGGCCATTATATACCAGTAGGAAATTTGAGTATTTCTTAAAGTCAAATCACATCCGACATATAGGGACAGCTCCATACCATCCATTCATCCAATGGCCTAGTGGAAAGTGCAGTCCAAATTTTGAAGGCAGGCTTATGAAATAACCCACAGCTTCACTAGATACCAAACTGTTGCTGTTCCTGTTTGATTTTATGACCACCCCTATGCAACTACAGGAATAACTCCAGCAGAGTTACTAATGAGGAAAAGACTCCACGCCAAGTTAAATCTGATCTTCCCAAACCTGGGGTGAGGATGTAACGGCATTAGGAATACCAATGTCAGACACAAGACTCCACTAAGCAAGACATTCAGTTTACTTTTGGGACAAAGTTTGGTGACGGAACCAGGAAAATGGCCCAGCATGGATAAGAAGCATAGTTGACATGAGGTCAAGTCCAGTGACATATAAAGTTTGGGCAGGTACAACATTCTTGAACAAGCCTGTGGACCATATGAAAGCTACAAATTCGTAAATAGTGCAGGAGCACAACATGCCCTGCTCTTCAACTGACTTTGCAACTGTTCCTAAACCCGTGCATTCTCCCACTCCATTTAATGTTGAAGATACCTCCGAATCTGAGATTGATACGGTGGATGTTGCTGCCTTGACACCTTTGCTGCCTGAAGAGCAGAATGAATTTCTTCTGAGATGCTCCAAGTGCAAGACGTAAGCTCCTGTGCTTAATGCACCACCCAGATTAGAGGCAGGGCTGGAGGAACCTGACCAGTGCTAAAATGCCACAGGAGGAACTACAAAAAAAAACTGGTCTATGTCCTCAGATTCAGAGGGGGAGTGATGTAGTGATTGTAACAAGGTCAGCTAGATGAATTGGGGCTGTTAATCTGGCCCAATCAGGGAGCCCTGGCTGACAAATATAAACAGGAGTGTCAGCGGTTCCAGTCACTCTCAGAGCTGGCTCTGAGGAAGCTGGATCAGAGTCAATTACTTTCCATGTGTAAATAAAGGGTGACTTGATGATGGGATGTCAGCTTCTGTGGAGCATTTCAGGTCACTGGTCCCGCAACATTAACTCTGCTTTCTCTTCACAAATGCTGCCAGACCTGCTGAGTTTCTCCAACAATTTCTGTTTTTGTTTCACAAGCCTATTCCTTGAGCTGCAAATGACCGTCAGAAGTGTAGAGTTCATTCAGCCCACCACATTACTGTGTTTGTATTTCAAATTCCACATTCCCATCTAGTCACAAGACCTTTAATTCACTTGCCTAACAAAAATGTAACTCCTTCTGCCTTGAAAATATTCAATTATCCTGCCTCCATTGCCTTCTGAGGGAGAGTGTTAAAAGTCAGACAATGCTTCCAGAAAACAAGTCCTTCTCTTTTCTGTTTTGAAGGTTGACCCCTAATTTTAAAACAGTTCTCCCTCGTTCTGGATTCACCCACAATATTTCTGATAAACAGTCATCAAACTCAAAACATTAATTCTGCGTTTTCTCCACAGATGCTGCTGGACCAGTTTTAACCGCAATTTCTGTTTTTGTTTCAGATGGAGTCATAGACTCATGCAGCATAGAAGCAGACCCTTAAGTCCAACTCAGCTGTGCCAACCCAGTTCCCCAAACCAAATTAGTCCCTCTTGCCTGCATTTGGCCCATATCCCTCTAAACCTTTTCTATTCATATACCTATCTAAATGTTTTTTAACTGTTGCAACTGTATCTGCACCTGTCAATTCCTCTATCAGTTCATTCCACACACAAACCACCATCTGTGTGAAAAATGTTGTCCCTCAGGTTCTTTTCCATCTTTCTCCTCTCACCTTAAAGATATGCCCCCTAGTTTTAAACTCACTCACGATAGGGAAAAAACTTTGCTATTCACCTTATTTATGCCCTTCATGATTTTATAAACCTCATTAACTCTAGCCTCCTATGCTCTAGTGAAAAGTCCAGCTTATCCTTTAACTCAAACCCTCCACTCCCAGCAACATTCTGGTAAATCTTTTCTGAACCTTCCCCAATTTGATAATATTCTTCCCATAGCAGGGCAACCATAACTGTACACAGTATTAGAAAAGGGGTCACACCAAAGCCCTGTACGACCTCAACATAACATTTCAACTCCTATAATCAATGGTTTGAGCAATGAAGGCAAGTGTGCTAAACACCTTCTTAACTACCCTGTCTATCTGAGATGCAACTTTCAAAGAATTATGTGCCTAAACCCCTCAGTATCTCTGTTTGACAACGCTCTCCAGGGCCCTACCATTAACTGTATAAGTCCTGCATTTGTTTGTTTTACCAAAATGCAATACCTTGCATTTATCCAAATTAAACTCCATCTGTCACTCCTCAGCTCATTGGCCCAATTGATCAAGATATATTTGTAATCTTAGACAACCTTGACTATACTGCCAGTTTTGGTGTCATCTGCAAATCTACTAACCATGCCTCCTAAATTCCCATCCAAACCATTTTTATAAATAACAAACAACCCAGCACCAATCCCTGGTCTCCAGCATCTGCAGTTCTTTGTTTCATTTATCACATCTACCTGGTAAAGTCTGTTTAAGATTGTACATACTTCAATCTTTCAACCTCACTTTTTTAAACTCAAGTGAAAACATGCCAAGTCTATTCATTGTTTCCTTTTAAGCCAATCTGCTTATTTCAGCGATCAGTCTAGTAAAACTTCAAACCACCTCCAGCATGTTTACACCGTTCCTTAAAAAAACAAGTCCAAAGCTACACATATAACATCCTAACATCCTTACATTATGTTCAACTCCCACATCAGAAATGGAATTGAACCTGTGCTGCTGGCATTATTCTGAATCATCTGCTAGACATCTAGCCAACGCACAATAATGCCTCTGCTGTCTATTCCATGACTTATTTTAACATGTGTGAATGTAATCGCATCCTGATTAGATGTGTACCCTAAGAATGAATTATTTGTCAGTTACCTGCTCCTTTCAATAGTTTATGTATTTGTCTCACCTTTGACATCACTTCCTTGTGTCTTGTCCACTTTGCTGGCTTCTCCAATAACCACTCATTCAAATAAACTGTTCAATATTTCTGCTATTTAACTGTTATTACCTTGACCCTTAATGACAGTGGCATCAATCTCATCTCTTTTTATCTTTTGTCATTTATGACATAGTATCACAGTAAGGCAACGGCCTAGTGATATTATCACTGGACTGTTAATCCAGAGACCCAGATAATGTTCTGGGGACCTGGGTTTGAATCCCACCACAGCAGATGGTAGAATTTGAATTCAATAAATATCTGGAATTAACAATCTAATGATGACTATGAATTGATTGTGGGGACAAACCTATCTGGCTGGCTAATGTCCTTTGGGGAAAGAAACTGTCATCTTTACCTGGTCTGGCCTGTGTGTGACTCCAGCCCCACAGCAATATGTTTGACTCTCAACTGCCCTCTGGGCAATTAGGGATGGGCAATAAATGCTGCTTAGCCAGTGACACCATCATTCCATGAATAATTTTAAAAAATACAACATCCTCCCCTTACTCGCTGTTGCCCTCCCAGCACTGCCTAGTCATTCATTTGGATGCTTAGCCACCTATTCCCCACCTGAACTTACAGCTGTGCTAAACACTTTTATCTCACTCAATTCCTCTTTTGTCTCATACCAATAGAATAAGGCCCAAAATAGGGGCTGTGAATTGCAAAACATGCTTGCAACTTTTCAATCGTCATCCCCATATTTGATGAATGAACTCTATGTACATCCAAAAACTTTGGCTGGGTGTCTACAATGACTAAAAACAGAGCCCATGAAAGAATTGCTACAGTCAACGTGTAACCAAGTCCAGCATTTTCCCAGTGATACCCCAAATGTGGGAGAGCTGTTGGCGGTAATTCTTGCCCTTGTAGGCACTCTGGACACTCCCCACCAGTGCAGCTATGTCAGTATCTCACTTGTTGCTACGGAAATAGTTCCACGAAGGTCAGTATCCCATCACCAAGTCACCCTTTACGGACACATGCATAGTACAAGACACCAACCCAGCTAGCACAGAACCAGCTTATGGACTGAGCAGAACCCCTGTTTATGTCTATCAGGCAGGACTGCCCAATTGGTCCAGATTAAGAGCCCCAGTCAGGAACCTCATATTCTATGGGACCCACCTGGCTGACTTTACTGAAATTACAACAGTTATTATCTTATTTTTAGTAAGAGCAACTTACGGTCAAACAATCACCAGATACTGGAGAATGAAATAAAGTGTATTAAAAATATTCCCTCCCATTCTGAATTCCCAATTGCACCAAATTTGTCACATAGTGCTCAGTTCATGAAGACCATCATCCTAAGATCACTTTATGCTTCCTCGCTGTCAAACCTTCGCAACTGCGGTGTTTAGCAGGTTGTAGAGATAGAAAAGAGCAAGACTATGGAGCGATTTTGAAAAAAGGATGAACATTTTTAAACTGTCGCATGCCCAGATCAGAAGCAAGTGGAGGTGAACAAATTCAGGAATGATAGGGAAATGCAATTTGTGCTAGCTCGGACAGGGGTAGCAGAGTTTTGGATGAGTTGTGTTTCTGAAGTGTGGAAGATGGGAAACCAGCCAGGACGGTGTTTAACTAGTCAAGTGTACAAGCATTGATGAGTGTAAGAACTCCCTATGTAGCAATCTTATGGTAGTGTTTTCACCATATTGGCTGCAGTGGATCAAGAAAAAGGATGAAGAGCAATTACAGATAGGTATCTTTCTTGCTTTTGGAAGATTTGAACTGATAAACAAGTTTTGACTATAGTATGCAAGTCACTACTATTCTTCAATTATTGTTTCAGGTATTTGAAGTAGAGGTTCGAGAGCGAGCAGCAACAGCTTTTTGGGCATTAGCAGGACAGACACTGACACAACGAAAAAAGATGGCCAAGGATATTGGTTATAATTTGGTCATTGATCTTTTACTATCCTCATCTGATAAAATGCACAATGTTGGTAAGTTTCAGTTTTCTAGTAAGATTAATCTTTTCACAAAGTTGCTAGAAAAACTGAGCAGGTCTGGCAGCATCTGTGAAGGAGAAAACAGAGTTAACGTTTCAGATCCGGTAAGTTCTGAGGAAGGTCACGGGACCTGAAATGTTAACTCTTTTTTCTCCTTCACAGATCCTGCCAGACCTGCTAAGCTTTACCAGCAACTTTGTTTTTGTTCCTGATTTACAGCGTCCACAGTTCTTTCGGTTTTTAATCTTTTCATATATTAGAAATTGTAACACTAAGAATGCATTGATAGCATAATTTCAAAGTGAGTGTATGCACAGTCATTGAATCTGCTGAGTCACCGTTACATAGTGCAACAGTAATTTCAATGGCATTTTGTTCTCCATATAAATGAATTCCAAACCTCAGCCCTGATCACTAGGGAAGGAGGTTAGATCCAAGTGTTTTCATGAAGTTAACCACACTTCCAAACTGACAGGATTGGGTTCCAAATCACAAAGCTATAAGCAAAGTTGTTGGCAGATTTCTCCAAACTCCATGACAGTGACTGCACAATGCCTGGCAGGTCTGCCAATGCAATAAATATTTCAGAGCACATAGCCATCATAAATTTGCTGGAGCAGTTCCACAAAGTGCTCATCTGAGTTCCCCTTTAGCAGAATTTATGTTCGACCTTAGGTTCTGGTGCACTAGCACATACAATATGCTTAACCTCTTCCACAGCAAGAGAATAAATGGCAGTATTTCTTCTTCATCTTTTTTAATTATTGTCTTGGTGTTCTATCAGACCCTGGGCAAGCTTTATCAAGTTGTTAAGGTTTCAGACAGGATACACAAAATGTCAAACTCCCAAGTGAGGAAAGATGAATTGGCTGTCCTTCCTTATTTACCCATCCTCTCAGTTGGTCACAACAAGTTTAATTTACAAAAAAATTACCACACTTCCAAATCAAACAAATGTACAGTTTAAAATGAGCAAGTTCTAACAAGCTAGGCTTTCTTGAGCTAACTAAAGAGTGAATTTATTAGTTTTTTTTAAAATGCAAGAGCAAATAATAGCATAACATACATTCACACATTGAAATGAAAAGTGCATTTAAAAGGTTGTTTGTGAAGAGTAAATGAAAGAAAGTTGCTGCTGTTGCAGTGATTTTTAATTAGTACAATTGATGTTAGTAATTGGACAGTTGATTTTGAGATTCTTTGTTCTATAGGTTGATTGAAATTCTTTTATCCTGATTTGTTTTGAGAGTGCCTGACTGGCAGCACTCGGAGTGATTTTTTTTTGCTCTTTCCCATGGTTAATGGCTGTTCTCAAAGCTGTGACCTTGTTAGCATAGTCATTCACACACTGGACATTAGGTCACTAATGTGCACATGAAAACTGAACTAGGAGTTTCAACTCCTTGTAATTTCTTAAAAGGAAAAGACTCAAAACATGTCTCTCGTGCAGACTGCTTTTTTCATCATGTTCACGGTTCTAAGGTAACCCCCAGGATATAGAATTACAGTTCAATTTGCAGTGCATTTCCCCCTTTCAAACTTTTTTTGGCACTCACAGCTGTGACATTCTAAAGTGCCTCTTCAGAGAGTCACTGGATTTACGTTTGCAGTAATTTTGGTTGCATCAATCCTGTTTTAAAAAAGCACATGTTGGAATTCTAAAGTCAGGTAAATGATCTGGGATTGTGATCCATGGCCATGATATTTAATATTTTACCTAGAAGTATAATCAAATGGTATTTGTTTTTGATTTGTATTTGTCAATTGCATAAGTATACATAGAAATTCAATATTTTTACCAGTCGGATATTCAGGTGAAAGAAATTTTACTGTTCTAACATCAAATATTTTTGAAGTGAAACTTATTGTTCATTTATTTAGCTTGCCAGGCATTGATTGCACTGAGTGAGTGTAACAAAGAACAACAAGACAACATTTGTGCGAAAAATGGAATTTCCCCTTTGGTCCGACTTTTACGAAGCTCTCAGATATCTTTGCGTACATTGTTGAGTGCCATTGCAGCACTGGGTACTATGTGTATTGGTTAGTATTATATTATGTTATTTGAAGTTATTTCAAGACAGTTTAACAGATGTACATGCAGAATAATAACAAATCAATCTTGCTTGAAGATGCCTGCTCCTTTTGTAGTGATTCTAATGAGGTTGCTAGGTAGACCTAATAGAATATAAGTTCTCTGATTGGGGCTGTTTGGGGCTGTTAACCTGGTGCAATCAGGGAGCCCTGGTTGACACATATAAATGGGAGTGTCAGAGGTTCCGTTCAGTCTGAGAGCTGCTCTGAGGAAGCTGGACGAGTGTCAAGTATTATACACATGTAAGTAAAAGGTTAATTGGAGATGGAATACCAGCCTCTATGAAGTTATTTCAGTGGCGACGAGAGAAACAAGTACACTCCTGAAGAAGATAATAAAATGTGAGGCTGGATGAACACAGCAGGCCAAGCAGCATCTCAGGAGCACAAAAGCTGACGTTTCGGGCCTAGACCCTTCATCAGAGAGGGGGATGGGGAGAGGGAACTGGAATAAATAGGGAGAGAGGGGGAGGCGGACCGAAGATGGAGAGTAAAGAAGATAGGTGGAGAGAGTGTAGGTGGGGAGGTAGGGAGGGGATAGGTCAGTCCAGGGAAGACGGACAGGTCAAGGAGGTGGGATGAGGTTAGTAGGTAGCTGGGGGTGCGGCTTGGGGTGGGAGGAAGGGATGGGTGAGAGGAAGAACCGGTTAGGGAGGCAGAGACAGGTTGGACTGGTTTTGGGATGCAGTGGGTGGGGGGGAAGAGCTGGGCTGGTTGTGTGGTGCAGTGGGGGGAGGGGACGAACTGGGCTGGTTTAGGGATGCAGTAGGAGAAGGGGAGATTTTGAAACTGGTGAAGTCCACATTGATACCATATGGCTGCAGGGTTCCCAGGCGGAATATGAGTTGCTGTTCCTGCAACCTTCAGGTGGCATCATTGTGGCACTGCAGGAGGCCCATGATGGACATGTCCTCTAGAGAATGGGAGGGGGAGTGGAAATGGTTTGCGACTTGGAGGTGCAGTTGTTTGTTGCGGACTGAGCGGAGGTGTTCTGCAAAGCGGTCCCCAAGCCTCCGCTTGGTTTCCCCAATGTAGAGGAAGCCGCACCGGGTACAGTGGATGCAGTATACCACATTGGCAGATGTGCAGGTGAACCTCTGCTTAATGTGGAATGTCATCTTGGGGCCTGGGATGGGGGTGAGGGAGGAGGTGTGGGGACAAGTGTAGCATTTCCTGCGGTTGCAGGGGAAGGTGCCGGGTGTGGTGGGGTTGGAGGGCAGTGTGGAGCGAACAAGGGAGTCACGGAGAGAGTGGTCTCTCCGGAAAGCTGACAGGGGAGGGGATGGAAAAATGTCTTGGGTGGTGGGGTCGGATTGTAAATGGCGGAAGTGTCGGAGGATAATGTGTTGTATCCGGAGGTTGGTAGGGTGGTGTGTGAGAACAAGGGGGATCCTCTTGGGGCGGTTGTGGCGGGGGCGGGATGTGAGGGATGTGTTGCGGGAAATGCGGGAGACGCGGTCAAGGGCGTTCTCGATCACTGTGGGGGGAAAGTTGCGGTCCTTGAAGAACTTGGACATCTGGGATGTGCGGGAGTGGAATGTCTTATTGTGGGAGCAGATGCGGCGGAGGCGGAGGAATTGGGAATAGGGGATGGAATTTTTGCAGGAGGGTGGGTGGGAGGAGGTGTATTCCAGGTAGCTGTGGGAGTCGGTGGGCTTGAAATGGACATCAGTTACAAGCTAGTTGCCTGAGATGGAGACTGAGAGGTCCAGCAAGGTGAGGGATGTGCTGGAGATGGCCCAGGTGAACTGAAGGTTGGGGTGGAAGGTGTTGGTGAAGTGGATGAACTGTTCGAGCTCCTCTGGGGAGCAAGAGGCGGCGCCGATACAGTCATCAATGTACCGGAGGAAGAGGTGGGGTTTGGGGCCTGTGTAGGTGCGGAAGAGGGACTGTTCCACGTAACCTACAAAGAGGCAGGCATAGCTGGGGCCCATGCGGGTGCCCATGGCCACCCCCTTAGTCTGTAGGAAGTGGGAGGAGTCAAAAGAGAAGTTGTTGAGTGTGAGGACGAGTTCAGCTAGGCGGATGAGAGTGTCGGTGGAGGGGGACTGGTCGGGCCTGCGGGACAGGAAGAAGCGGAGGGCCTTGAGGCCATCTCCATGCGGAATGCAGGTGTACAGGGACTGGACGTCCATGGTGAATATGAGGTGTTGGGGGCCAGGGAATTGGAAGTCCTGGAGGAGGTGGAGGGCGTGGGTGGTGTCACGGACGTAGGTGGGGAGTTCCTGGACCAAAGGGGAGAAAATGGAGTCCAGATAGGTGGAGATGAGTTCGGTGGGGCAGGAGCAGGCTGAGACGATGGGTCGACCAGGGCAGGCAGGTTTGTGGATTTTGGGAAGAAGATAGAAACGGGCCGTGCGGGGTTGGGGAACAATGAGGTTGGAGGCTGTGGGTGGGAGGTCCCCTGTGGTGATGAGGTCGTGAATGGTGTTGGAGACCGCAGGAAATGCTACACTTGTCCCCACACCTCCTCCCTCACCCCCATCCCAGGCCCCAAGATGACATTCCACATTAAGCAGAGGTTCACCTGCACATCTGCCAATGTGGTATACTGCATCCACTGTACCCGGTGCGGCTTCCTCTACATTGGGGAAACCAAGCGGAGGCTTGGGGACCGCTTTGCAGAACACCTCCGCTCAGTCCGCAACAAACAACTGCACCTCCCAGTCGCAAACCATTTCCACTCCCCCTCCCATTCTCTAGAGGACATGTCCATCATGGGCCTCCTGCAGTGCCACAATGATGCCACCTGAAGGTTGCAGGAACAGCAACTCATATTCCGCCTGGGAACCCTGCAGCCATATGGTATCAATGTGGACTTCACCAGTTTCAAAATCTCCCCTTCTCCTACTGCATCCCTAAACCAGCCCAGTTCGTCCCCTCCCCCCACTGCACCACACAACCAGCCCAGCTCTTCCCCCCCACCCACTGCATCCCAAAACCAGTCCAACCTGTCTCTGCCTCCCTAACCGGTTCTTCCTCTCACCCATCCCTTCCTCCCACCCCAAGCCGCACCCCCAGCTACCTACTAACCTCATCCCACCTCCTTGACCTGTCCGTCTTCCCTGGACTGACCTATCCCCTCCCTACCTCCCCACCTACACTCTCTCCACCTATCTTCTTTACTCTCCATCTTCGGTCTGCCTCCCCCTCTCTCCCTATTTATTCCAGTTCCCTCTCCCCATCCTCCTCTCTGATGAAGGGTCTAGGCCCGAAACGTCAGCTTTTGTGCTCCTGAGATGCTGCTTGGCCTGCTGTGTTCATCCAGCCTCACATTTTATTATCTTGGAATTCTCCAGCATCTGCAGTTCCCATTATCTCTCTCCTACACTCCTGAAGAAATTTGCTTGCAACAATTGTCTTTGAGTTGGGGCAAGCATTTCTGACATCATGCCATTTTTTTTAGGAAGCTTGACATGTTCAATCCTGTCATCAAAGAGTGGGCCCAGTGTATGGCAAGAATATGTTTTTTTTCCAGGCAAATGGCATAGAGGTTGATGAAAAGCAATGAGTAATTCCCCCGACACCTTGTGGATCCAAAGCTGTTTTAAGTTATTAGGAGGCTTACTTTCCCCAAGGCAACAGATACTAAAACTGTTCAAAAGTTGATGGATTTAGTTAACAGATATTACGACCCCAAGCCTCCTCTAATTCTGAGATGCAATTGGTATTACTCAACAATTCAAAAACTAAGGGAATCCTTATTGGAATTTTTGATGAAATTAAGACGAGTCTCAGAGGCATGTAAGGGTTTAACCCTTAATAAAATGCTGAGAGACTGTTTGGAATGTAGAATTAATGATGTAACCATGCAAAAGCACTTCCTAGTGGAAGCCTGACTGGACTCCAAACAGGCACTATAACTGGCTTTATCATTGGAAAATGCAGCAAGTGAAGCATATGAGTTACAGGTAAGCCAATGGAAGTGGACACCCTCACCAGGCCAACTAAGCTTGGGGGACACCACTTTAATGAAGGCAATTGCACAATTTCAGGCAGCACATAATTCGAACAGAGACTCTAGGTTAGCCCACAGAAAATACCTAAAATATAGCTGAACCTTGACCAAATGGTTAACATTTTCTTCAGGATTCAGGTTGGCAAGCCATCATAGTTGCTGCCGGTATGTGGACTTGAGACGGCAAAAGACGCCCACTTGGTCTGAATTGAGTAAGAGAACTCATACGCTGGTATCCAGGAGAGTGCACACCCTGGAAAGCCCACCTATGTCTGGCTTGGCACAGTTAAATTGTTTAGCTACATCAAAATCAGAAGCAATCAAAATAAGTGTCTGGTTAAATGGTCACCTGGTTCTAATGGAGGTTGATATCAACAGGGGTGTATCAGTGATTGCAGAAGCATTCTTTGACAAAATTCACTCTGGATTTCAACACTTATGTTTGCATAAGACCTCAGCCAGTCTGAGAACCTACATCAGGGAACCTTTACAGACGAAGGGTCCAACTTCGATTCCTGTCCTGTATCAGAAGCAGCTGGTTCAGTTAACAGTGATTCTGGTAAAAGGCTGAATGGGGCGAAATTGGTTGAGAAAGATTCACCAAGATTCGCTCAAAATTTTTCGATTAGAAAAATGGCTGCCTGAGTGAAGTCCTAATTAAATATCCGGAGGTTTCTCAGCAAGGTTTAGGGACAATCAAAGGAGATAAGGACTATGCATCACAACCAGGAAGCAATTGCACGACTCTGCGAGGCCTGCCCCGTACCATTTGCCTTATGATTAAAAGTAGAGGCAGAAATCAAAAAGCTGGAAAGCAAAAGAATCAACAGATCAGTCCAGTTTGCAGAATTGGCAGTACCAGTTGTATCGATTGTGAAGCCTGATGGGTTGGTCCCCTTTGTGGGGAATTAAACTAACAATATACCACTTCTCCCACCCAGTCCCTCGCATAGAGGACTTATATGCAAAGATAGCAGGGGGACGTCCTTCACAAAGCTGGACATAAGCTATGCATACTGGCAATTGAAGTTAGATGAGGATTCACAGAAGTATGCTACAATTAATACCCAAAAGAGTTTGTACCAATATATGAAACTACCATTTGAGATATTGTCGACCTGTGCCATTTTTCAGTGGATGATGGAGAACATTTTTCAAGGCCTACCTTTTAAGGGCATACATTTACAAGGCACAACATCATCTAAGATGCCAAGCAGCAAATGCAGATACCATGAGCCATCTCCCGCTGGCAGATACACCACCGGAAGAGTCCATTCTGGTCTTAAACTTTCTGAACACCTTTCTGGCCACTGCTGACAATATCAGACTGTGGGCGTAAAAAGATCTGGTCCTGGCAAAACAGCTGGAGGCAATGGGGGAAACAAAAGGACAGTTGCAACTAGGATTGAAACTTTTCTGGACCCACCAAAACCAGATCACTATAGGGAATGGAATTTTATTACGGGAGCAAGACATGTCCCAGACAAATGTCACCATCAGATACTGGCTGAAATTCTCCAGGGTCATCTACGGGTGTCCAAAATGAAGAAGTTGGTGAGATGTTATGTCTGCTGGCCAGGATTGGATACAGAAAAACCCACATTGGTGGGACAGAACCCAGAGCGCCAACAAGGACAAAAATTACCACCAGTGGCTCCCCCACATTTGTGCAAATATCCAGGTGAACATTGGATGTAGTTACATCTCTACTATGCTAGCCTTCTCATGGGCTAAATGTTCTTAGTCATTGTGGGCACTTACTCAAAGTGGCTGAATGTGCGAAGAGTTCATTCATCAAACATTAAGACAATACTCAGATCGCAGACATGTTGGCCACAGACAATGAAGCTATCATTTACCAGTAAAGAATCTGAGTATTTCCTAAAATCAGATGGCATTCCAATGGCCTGGCCAAAAGAGCAGTACAAACTTTGAAGGCAGCTTTAAAGAAATAACTCAATATTAAACTGTCCCAGCTCCTATTTGATTATGAGACCACCCCATGTGCAACTAGAGGAATAGCTCCGGCAGAGTTGCTAAGAAGACACTGCACCAGGTTAAATCTGATTTTTCTGGATATGGGAATGAAGGCCAAATGGCATCAGGAATGCCAATGCTGTCAAAGCGAGAGAGGTAGTTTACTTTAGGGGATGAAGCTTAGTGCTGAAACAATGGAAATAGGCCTCCGTGGGTAAGAGACATAGTTGATGTGAGGTCAGGTCCCAAGACCTACAAAGTTCAGGTATGTGAGGCACTCCTGAAAAAGCATGTGGGCCACATCAAAACTGATAACTCATAAATAGTGTGGGAGGAAAACATACCTGGCTCTTTGACAGACTTTCTGATTTTTCTAGAGCCCATGTGACCTCCCTCTCCATCTAGCATTGAAGAAACCTCAGAGTTTGAGATAGACATGGGGATGTCATAGCCTCAAAGCCTTTGCTATCTGAAGAAGAAGATGTATGTCTTCTGGGACACTCCAGGTGCAAGAGGCGGCCTACAGTCTGGTATATGTTGCCTGTATCCTCGGCAGAGTCGGAGGAATCGGACATAGTACGAAAATGCCCCAGGAGGAGCTACAAGAAAAAGTAAAGCCTACATCGTCATTCATAGATAGGGAGGGATGTGGTGATTGTAACGAGGTCAGCCAGGTGGATCTCATAGAATATGAGTTCCCTGATTGGGGCTGTTAACTGGTCCAATCAGGGAGCCCTGGCTGACACATATCAATAGGAGCATCAGATGTTCTGTTCACTCTGTGAGCTGCTAAGAGGAAGCCAGACCAGTGTCAAGTACTATGCACGTATAAGTAAGTGACCAAATGACAGGATACCTGCCTCTGTGGAGTTACTTCATCTTTGTTTTCAGGTTTTCTCACTTCCCTTTCTGGAATTCCGGAGTGGATGACCTTCTGATACCTCAACAACTGCATATTGATTTTTAAGATTTAAACCATAAGGATCCCACATTGCTCAATTTGAAAAAAAATGTAAAGACTGGTTTTCAAAAGAATGGTTTTAGCAAAAACACTGAAATATTCAACGACATAAGAACATAAGAAATAAGAGCAGGATTGTGTCATCTGGCTCGTTGAGCCTGCTTTGCCATTCAATAAAATCGTGGATCATCTTTTCATGGATTCAGCTCCACTTATCCACCACTCGCCATAACCCTTAATTCCTTTACTGTTCAAAAATCTATCTGTCTTTATTAAAAAATTCAACAAGGCAGTCCCAACTGCTTCACTGGGCATGGATTTTCACAGATTCACAACCCTTTGGGTGAAGACGTTCCTCTTCAACTCACTCCTAAATTTGTTTTGCCTTACTTTAAGGCTATGCCCCTAGTTCTAGTTTCATCAGCCAATGGAAACAACTTTCCAGCTTGTACCTTATCTATTCGCTTCATAATTGTTGGGCCTAAGAGCCTGTTTCCACACTGCAGGGAATCTAATCTATACACCCCCCCCCCCCCCCTCCCCCAGTGCCAGTACATCCTTTCTCAAACAAAAACTGAAGTTTCTGGAAAAACGCAGCAGGTCTGGCAAAATCTGTGAAGACAAATCAGCGTTAATGTCTTGGGTTTGGTGACCCTTCCTCATGGTAACCAGGAAAATGTCGGTTTATATACAGAAGATAGGGTGGGGGAAGGGAGTAAACAACAGGTGGGGATAGAGTCCAAAGAGAGAGAAGAGCAGTTGGACAGACAAAGAAATGGATAATGATCTGGCTAAGAGAGTTATTAGCTGTTAATGGGGACAGTTAATAGCTAACAATAGGTATTGTGTAATGGCAGAATATGTGATAACAAGGCCTGATGTATGGGGCTGGGAGCTGGGACGTGGCAGAGTTCAGGTCCTAAAATTATTGACCTCGATATTGAGCCCGGAGAGCTGCAGGATCCCCAGGTGGGAAATGAGGTGTTGTTCTTCCAGGTTGCGCTGTGCTTCGTTGGAGCACTGCAGTAAGCCTGAGACCGAAATGTTGGCCAGTGAATAGGGTGGTATGTTAAAGTGGCAGGCAACTAGACTTTGTTTCTAATTTACAGCATCTGCAGTTCTTTTGGTTTTTATATCCTTGTAGACCAAAACTGTATGCACTAGAATTGGTTAATTATCTAAAGAAGAAAAACAAAAGTTGAGGAGCTACAGGGAAAAGGTGGAACAGTGGGATTAGTTGAGTCGCTCTTGCAAAGAATCAACATTGACACTAACAGCTGAAACCAGTTTGTAATTGTATGATTTAAGAAATCTTGCAAAATTAGTCCAGTAGATTTTAAATGATCATTTCAGTCAGTGAATGCTAAAAACTATTTTCTCATGTTATTGAAAACAGACAACCTTTTCAATTTTAAAAGGGCCATTTCTGCCAACCATACGATCTTGCACTTACATCAGAATCTTACCATATATACCCAAAATCCAGTACAAACAACTCCATTGCTCATGAGGCATAAAGTTTCCTTACAATTGCATCAATTTCATCTTTTTTGTTATAATCAGAAATAAACGTATAACTTTCAGTTACTTCACAAAAAGGTGAAGAAACGACAATGGTATTAACTTATCCAATTATCCCCATAAATCATGTACTTAAATATAAACATAAATGTATTTGCTTTAATTTTGTAGGTGTAGCTCACCTAAATAATCCCATCAGTCAACAAAAAATTACTGAAGAAGGAGGCATGGATGTGCTTCTTTATTTGCTTTTCTCTACAAATTCTCCTGAAGTGCAGGTAACAAGGGACAGAGTAGTGCACGGTTGCGTTTACCTTTGTTAACTCTTTAATAATGTAGAAAGTGAGATCTTGCTATATTTTGGGATTTGGGAGAGTTGACTATTTATAATTTTTGGATAGTTTGTTAAGTTTCTTAAGAGGCAATAGTTCAGATAAAATGGAGTAATTGATTAAACAAAAATGCATATTACCAATGACGACAGAGGATCGTTCACTGATAGCTGACAAGTACATGGTTCTCGCTGAATGCATTGATTTAATTAAAGTTGAGAAGGCAACACCCTGGTTTATAAGTTAAATATTAGTTAAATACTAGGTCGTCTGTTGTGTCCTAAATTTTTGTAACAAAGCACATGCAAGACCATCAGGGATGGTTAGTTATTAATTTTATTGGTTGGACGTCAAACGTTACTTGAGCAGTCGATCTCTACCCCTTTCCTTCTGATTCCAACTGCCCCACCCCCAGGGGTCAAATTCTTGTACTTTTATATCCACTCCCACCCCCCTTACTTTCCTCCAGTCATCTTACTCATGCATGGGGTGCTTGCCATTTTAGTAATCAGCCCCACATTTTACTCGAACACTCTGTCTATGCTTCCTGCAGCTACACCGTTTCTACTTACTATTTTTCCACTCAAGTAAATTGAACAATATACAGTCAACTGCAGACAGTTTGTTTAAACACAAATCAATTTAACTGCAGAAGTTTTGCTGAAATATAATCAAGATTTCTCCTACAACTCCCCCATTTTGAATCTTTTAAGCATTAATAAGAATCACTACACACACAATGGCCTTAACACGGTATGAGTTTGCTCAGAAATTTCCACGTGTCAGTGTTGAGTTGGATTAAGGAAGGGGGATAAACCATATTTGAAAACATTGGACAAGGACAAAGAGAGCGAGAATAATAACAAGGAAGATTATGATTCATTGAACAATAGAGGTTGCCAATGAACCTAGCTATCCAGTGGCCCAGCTCCATAAGGTACCTGGGAGAGGTTTTTTTTAATTTTGTGATTTCTTTACGAATATAAGTCAGTGAGGTTAGTTATGTTTTCATGGTTATCAGTAATGTAGGTACTACATTCCTAACCTATAAAGGCACAAGTGCCACTTTCCTCAGCTATGGTCCAGCCTAGAGGTGGCTCATCGGGCAATCATTTCAGCATTCATCTTATCAAGGGCCTGAGAAGTGTCATTAGCCATCTGTTCTAGGACAGCTGCCATATTGATGTATTCTCTGGCTTGTTTAGCTACACCACACTCGGAGAACAAAATAACAAAGAATCATTCTGTTTCTGTAATGGCTTGTCCATGTACTGTCGAGTGGATTTCAGAGAGGTCATAAAGATGACGCATGAATGGGACTACAAAAGTAAGGTAACAGGAGCCTGTCCGTGATGGGTGCAACCAGATATACGTCTTGTGTCCACAAACAAAATATGTGCCATTGTATGTGACAAACCAATTTATGTAGTCAGAAAACAAATCGTGGTTAAAGGTTCCCGCTGGCGTGAGGTTGATGAAATTAAGTTTGGATGGAAGCCAAGTGTTACAAGTGACATTAAAATATTGGGTATAATCATTCTGGCTTGCAGACCAACCCATAGGCTCAGATCCAGTGAAGCAAAAAGCGCCGCTGGTTTTCCTGTCTTTGATATATTGGTGATGGTGATAAATGCTGGTGTGTGGGACATATTAAAATGAGGCTGATACCAATCTTCAAAGGCAGTAAGGTTGTGCCCTGCTGATTCCCACTTAACCTGGGTACTGTTAATATCTACCCAGCATAACCCTCTCTGTATGGAAGATGTGGTGACCTGCAGGCCCCAGTCATTAGGCACTTGTTCAGGCAAGTGACCCATTCAGCCACTTCAGATACATTGGGAGGAATAGGTCTGAGGGCAATACTGCCCTTGGGATATATGGGAATATGTGAGCAAGCCCAGCAACTGGAGATACTGGAACAACTAACATACAGACATACATCATATACAAAAATGTATTCACATTCAATTCCTTCTTCACAACAGCGGTCCATGTTCGAATAACTATCAGATAAGCAAAAAGTCCAAAAAACATGGCTTTTATGTTGCCGGTGATGTGGTGGATCCGTGACATGTGAAGCATGGATCCCGGACTTCTACCCTTGTACTTTTACAGCCTATGGATTAGTTAACAGAACTTAGAATAGGCCTTCCCACTTTGCAACAAGGGGTTCTTTGCAGATTTTCTTGACGCACTCCCACATTCCATTGACTATATTGTGTCCATCTTCGGGAGGATCACCCCATGCCACTACAACCTGTTGGGAGGCATAACTGTCAGCATTTGTCAGATCCTGACAATATTTTAACAGTGAGTCATTCAATAGATGACAATCAGCTGTATGGTATCATACCAGATAGGGACATAGGTTGCCCAGTTATGACTTCAGAAAGGCTTAGGCCTTTGGTTTGGTTAGGTGTCGCCTGAATACTACAGTGGACCAGAGGGAGACTTTGGGGCCAAAGTACTCCTTATTGGTGGTATTTGGCCAGGCATTATTTTATCATTTGTTTGTACACTCAATCTGTCTTGATAGCTGTGGGTGAGGTGGACAGTGCAAGTCCCATTTAATGTTCAACAATCTGCACACTTCTTGACAAACCACTCCGATCAAACGGGTTCCTTCATCTGAGTCAATGCTGGATGGGACCGCTCCCATCAGGGAATGTGCTACTTACAGAGAACCTTAGCAGAATAGTTTGCTGTAGCTCTTCTGGCAGGTGATGCTTCCATCCATTGTGAGAATTTATCCACAATAACTAGGATATCTGACTATCCCTGGGACTTGGGGAGAGAGCTATAATCCACCTGCAACGTTGGAGTGGTCTGACAGATACAGGTGGTTTCAGTTGTGGCATTACAATGGTGGGTCTAGGATTATTCCTCTGGCATATGACACAGCGATCCACCACAAGTCACATATGTCTGTTAAATCCTCTTCCCCACCAGCTCCTTTGGAATCTGGCCATCATCTGCCAAGTGCTCCTAGGAGTGTATTGGCTGTGCCAGGAAGGGCATTAACACCTATGGTACGATGGGCTTGTTTGGGTCCCATTGCCTCCAATCACCATCTTCACATAATTTTATTCCAACTTCAATCCAGGACCACTTTCCTTCCTTAGAACACTGGTCTTGCATTGGTATCAAATCCTGTAATTTTCTCGAGAACATGTGTATTTTAATTTTTCTTGATCTCCTTGGTTGATCTCCCTGTGAGGCTGCTCTTTTCACTGCCTGATCAGCCAAAGAGTTACCCTGTGCCTCCATCAAGTTCTATCACATAACGCACCTTACATTTCAGGATTGCAACATCTTGTGGCAAGTGAATGGCTTCTAGGAGATCTTGGACCTCATCCCCATTCCAAATGGGTGTTCCTGCTGCAGTAAGGAATCCCTGTTTTTGCAACAGGGGCCCAAAATTGTGTGCCACTCTGAAAGCCTATTGAAAATCTGTGTAGATATTGGCTGTCTTCCCTTTGTCTATCTTACATGCTCCATGAGTGCTCTTAGTTCTGCCTGTTGGGCCAAAGTGCCTGCCTCAGCTATTATTTCAGCAAGCTGGGCCCCAAACTAATAAGTCAACTTTCCTGCTCATCTGATGTTGCCTGGCCTGCTGTATTCCTCCAGATCCACTCTGTGTTATCTCTCCAGCATCTGTAGTTCTTACGATCTTTGGTGGCAGCCCATCTTGCTGTTCAAACATCGTTTTCTACAAAGGAGGACCTGCCAATATAGAGAACAAGGTCGCGATTTTGCAGAGGCTCTTCCATTGCCTGAGCTGGTTCGTCCAAGTGCTGCAAAATTTCTACGTAACTGTTTTCTTCATCAGTCTCATCAGCCTTTTCCTCACCTCTTCCCTTTTGATCCTGCACAACAGGTAGCAGTATTGCAGCATTAACTGGGCTTAATTGGACACGGTAGAGGTTGGGGGCATCTAAAAAGGCTACCCAGCATGTCCATCAGGCCACAGTTGTCTGCAAAATACAGTTTTTAGATAACATTGCTTGAACCATGTGAGGGCACTTCACAATCACCTTTTGATTGAGCACAATGGGGGCAGTGGCCATGACAGCTTGAGACATGGCTTACATCACTCTCAGAGGACTACCCCACCCCAGTGCCACAGAATTTAACTAAGTGGAATAATAAACCGATGGTTCTCTGTCTGTCACTGTACTCCTTCATCTTTCTCATGTACGTAAAGAGTAAATGGCATTCCATTGTCAGGGATTCCCAGACCTGGAGTGGGCCATAAGGCGGCTTTTAACTTCTGGAAGGCGATTGCTATTCGGGAATAAATACCACTGGGTCTTTAGGTTCATGTTTTACTTTCAGAAGATCATTCAATGCCTGGGCTAATTGCGTATAACTATCAATTCAGCTATGGTTAAAATTGCAAAACCCCAAAAAGAATCTTAGTTCTCAGATAGTAGTGGGTTCTTTAGCAGTCCAAATAGCCATTGTCCTGTCTTGTGTCGTCTCTCACTTGTCTTCTGAGATTTTCTGCCCCAAGTACACCACTTCCTCTTAGGCAATAAGTGCCTTCTTAACATTGACTTTATGACCACAAGAGTGTAAAAGATTGAGGAGAATATGCAAGTCTTCCCCATGCTGTTCTTCAGTCCGTGATGCTATCAAGATGTCGTTCACATACTGGATGACCATGCACGCCATTGGAGGCAATTTCCGCAAATGATTCTGCAGGGCCATATGGAACACTGTAGGGCTGCTGTAAAAACCCTAGGGCAAGCGCGTCTAGGTGCACTGTTGGTGGACCATGAAGGCAAACCAAGGTTGCCAGAGGGACAGACCAGAATCCATTGGCCACATCTAGGAT
Organism: Stegostoma tigrinum; assembly: GCF_030684315.1. Taxonomy (NCBI): domain Eukaryota; kingdom Metazoa; phylum Chordata; class Chondrichthyes; order Orectolobiformes; family Stegostomatidae; genus Stegostoma; species Stegostoma tigrinum. The sequence continues at coordinate 36,698,489 of NC_081360.1, read as the reverse complement.
AGAAAAATATTATGTTCTGCGGAGAGGGAATTAAAAATGGTGGACGAGTCAGCACCAGAGGTGCCTTTTGTTCAGTACACTGCCTGGCTTTCTGATAGTCGATGGTCAAACACCAAGTGCCATCTGGTTTCTTAACAGGCTGGACAGGGCTGTTGTACATGCTGTGTACCTTGACCAGTAAACCCTGTTGTTCCAGTTGGTGTACAACAGATGTGATACAAGCAATGGAGGCTGGGCTAATGGGATGTTGTTTAGTATGTGGTGGGCAGATCCAATGAAGGTAACCAGAGCCATTTTTAACAGACCACGGTAGTTTTTATCCTTTGCCCAAATCGGATGGTCCTGCCATTCCTCTTCCTTGAGGTGTTGTATTGACCAAGTGACTCGACCATCCACAAAGTGCAGGTACACATTCAATTGAGTCAAAACATCCATCTCTATATAGAGCTTGTTGTACAGCCCCTACCTATATGGATGCTAGAATCTCATATGACCCTAAACATATGGGTAATGGCTGTGTCCTTCTAAGACACAGTCCTTTTCTCCTTTTCCCCTTATTCCCACTGCAGTCCCATTTTCTCCATCCAGTGGTAGATCCCATACCTCCATAAGAGGTAAATATGTTGACTCAGCTCCAGTGTCCAATAAACAGTTAATTTCCCTATTGCCCATCCCATTGAAACACGACAGCCATTGAGTCGTTTTTTTCCAAGACAGCTAAGAAAGGGGCTAAGAGGTGGGGGCTGGGCAGTTCTAGTTTTTTACCAGATTTACTAGGGCCTCCTGCTGCACGGGAGATAGATTTTTAATGCAATCCAGTAACATCTGCTCTGTCAGCAGACTGTTCAAAGAGTTTGAGTTTTGCCTAGGGACCAATTTGTCAGAAGTTGTCTTCTTCTTAAAGGAGTATGTTTTTGCCCAATGCCCCTCTTGGCCACAGTTGTGACATCTTCCAGGGTGCCTATTAGGTGGACCGCCAGATGCATTCGCTTCTGTTTGCATAGTTCTTCATTTGGATTCCTGCAACAAAGGTGAATTTGAGAGGCGCTAAAGTACTTTGGTCTGAGTTGTTTACATTGTCAATGTTACCAGCCAGTACTGACTATTCAATCCATACTGCTGCAAAGTGCTCCAGATAGTCCCTGAATTCCTCATTATCAGCCTGTCAGCAGAGAGGCATTTTACGCCAATCAGTTTTTGGTAGTACATAGTCGTTCAACCAATTTCAGATCACTTTCCATCCGCTGTCCAGATCTTGTTAATTAACCCTTAATTCTTCAGTCACCTTCCTACATAATTTCCAGCCAGTATTGTCTCCCCCCATAATGAACAATGCTCCATCCATGGGGTGGAGACTATATATATTTTTGAGTTTTTCCAATTCGCTCCACATCCTTACACCCCTCTTTTTGGGATGTGGGAGCTCATTAGACCACCTTTCTATCAATTTTGGAGTGGCTAGTTTGTATTCTACCCATGGGGTGTATTTATATTTGATCTTACCCTCTTTATCAGCATTTTTTTTCCTTCTTTTAACTTATAGTTTGTAAAGTTCTTAAGCTAAAGGCTTGGAGTTGTTTATTTTCATTGTCCAAAGCATTACTGTCGGAACTGTGTCTTTCTGTATCAAATAAAGGCTGAATCTTAGGGACCGATTGATGCGAAGATTGTGTGGTAGAAGGAGCACTTGGATACGGAGGGGGGTGAATCTGTATGGGAATGAGTATCCTGCTCTTTGTGGACTTCTAGCTTTGTGGCTTTCAGTTCGGTGGGCAGCTTTCAGTTGGCCTTTCACATGACTAATTTCAAGTCACGATTAGTTTTATTTTAGGTCCACTCTGGATATGGTGTAGCCATTTTTCACTTAAATTGCTCATTTGCGATTTGAATGAAGCTAAAAGGCAACACAGGTAGTGCTTTATGGAATGAGTTGTACCATCAGCCTGTCAATCTAGGTGACCCCCTCAACATTTCATGTCTTTTTTTGCAGTCCCTGTCAACACCCTGGTCTTCATGTTCCCACCCAAGACTTTCACTGAACTACTCTTCTCCCCACTTTACCCCTTGGCCTCAGGCATACAACTGAGTTAGGTCAGATATAGTTATGTACTGCCCACCCCATCAAAGGCAGAATGGTGGTAATTACTAATGACCCCACTCTCGCAGTGCATTTTTGTAATGTCTCCTATTGTTATATGTTGAGATGCCCTCCTTCACAATTAATGCCTTCTCTGTATCTCAGCTTGCTGTCTCCATTCCCCACAACTGACATCCCCATTGCAGCACTGATCTCTGATAACCCTCCTTTGAAATCCAACAAACACATCTCCAAGCTGTCTATGATCTACTTCCCTGACTGACTTGGAAAGACAGTCCCAACTGATGAGTGAACAGGGCTTTGACTAATATATAAGGTGCTCCCAGACTGATTTACTGCTAATCCCAGACTGATTTCACTGGACATACAGGACTGATCAGACTGTAATGATAAGGCCTGACCGTAATGGCTCCAAGTACCTCATGATCTGTATCCAAGCCCCTGTATTGATTTTGGATGGTACCATTGAATAACTGTGTTCATAGACCCTGACATCTGAATTTGCCTGGACTCAACTAATGATTACTCACCTTAGAGTTTGTGACATTGACATTTGCATATGCATTGTGTTTGTCATGTATAATTCTGGCACGTGCTATAATTGTGACATTGACACAGCACGGTTCCATACAGGAAGATGACCACCCCCGACTCATCATTGCTGGCAACCATAAGCTGCCTTACTTTATGCCTGCGCGGAAAAGCAAAGAAAGACAGAAATACTAAGGTGCTATAAGTTCTGAATGAAATTGTAATGTATGACAGAGATGCTGTGAGCATCCAGGATTAAAGGGAGTGAACCCTAAGGAATCCTGAAATGCACTCTGTTTCATTACGTAAGATAGATTCCTATCCCTGTGTGCAAAGTGACCTGGCAACAGCATTACATTGTAAGGTGTCGGTGAGCTTCAAAGTGCAAAATTGAAGTGATGAACTGTATTAGAAGTGATTTTTGCCTTGACGATGTGGTGTGATTGGTGTATGTCCAATGCCAACCTCCTTGCATGAAGGATGCAAGCTGTCATTGTCCATGGAGCAAGCCTGAGATGCTGAGGATTGCTGGCTTGGATTTGTCACTACCTAATTTCTTTCTGCTGTCTGGTAAAGTAGCAAACAACATATAACTGAAGGGGTATTAGGTAATAATGATATTAATATGTGAAAATAGGACTCTCACCACTCACTGGAGAGATTCTTGTCACTAAAAATTTAGTTGAAAATCTGACTTTTTTTTCTCAACTTTGAGAATCTAATCTCTCCAACTCTCCATATTTCACCAACTGACCTATCATTGCCTATGTTATTCAGGGGCTGAGAAAATTACATCAAAGCATTTATATCATTTATTTTAGAAAGAAAAGTGCCATTAAAGTGAGCATTAGTACTTTACAAAGAGAGTCCGAGGAATTGAAAATGGAAAATAAAGATTCAGCTAATGAATTGAACATACATTTTGCATCAGTCTTCACTCTAGCCTTGTAGGTTATACACGTAATATCCCAGAAGCAACTATAATTAGGAAATCAAAGTGAGGGAAAACACAGGAAAACTACAAGTACCAGGGAAGTGTACTAAGTCAATTGTTGGAGTTATTAGCCTCCTAGACTTCATCCTAGGATTATAAAGGAAGTGACTGGTATACAGATATAGATAGGTTAAGTTAGTGGGCAAATATGTGAATATTGGAAATATGGAATATAGGAAAATATAGGAAAATGCACAATTTTCCATTTTGGCAGAAAAATACAAAAGCATATTATCCAAAAGGTGAGAAATTGCAGGGCTCTGAGGTGCAAAAAGATCTGGGTGTCTGAGTGCATCAATCTCAAAAGACCAATATGCAATAACATCAAGTAATTTAGAAAGCTGCATCTGGAGTACTATGTACAGGATTCGTTACTTTATTTAAGGAAGGATATAAATGATTGGAAGCAGTTCAGAAAATGTTTACTAGACCAGTTCCTGGAATGTGTAGATTGTCTTATGACAAAAGTTGGGACAGGCTATGTGTCCTGGAGCTCAGAAGAGTTAAAGGTTACTTGATGAAAACATGTAAAAACCTGAGGGGTCTTGACAAGGTAGATGTGGGGAGAATGTTTTTTTCTTATGAGAGATTCTAGAGCCAATGTTCATTGTTTTAAAATAAGTGGTTTCCCATTTATCACAAAGGATCCTGAATCTTTGGAACTATTTTCTTGAAAAGATAATGGAACCTGAGTAATAGAATATTTTTAAGGTAGAGGTGGATAGATTCTTGGTTAGCAACGCAGTAAAATTTATCAGGGGTAAGCAGTTTTGTCTAAGAATTTTAGAACCTGAGAGCAACCTTTTGATGTCAATGAGCTACTTCTTACTGGGCATGGAAAGCAAGGCAAAAGCGTAAAGTATAGCGATACTGAAGTTGGAAATACATGCAGAGAGTAGTTTGGGGCGGCACGGTGGTTAGCACGGCTGCCTCACAGCACCAGGGACTCAGGTTTGATTCTAGCCTCGGATGTGTGTCTGTGTGCAGTTTGCACATTCTCCCCACGTCTGCATGGGCTTCTTCTAAGTGCTCCAGTTTCCTGCCACAGCCCAAAGATGTGCAGGTTATGTGGATTGGCCGTGCTAAATTGCCCATCATGTTCAGGGATGTGTAGCTTAGGTAGGTTATAGGGGATGGGTCTGGGTAGGATGTACTGAGGTTCAGTGTGGACTTGTTGGGCTGATGGGCCTGTTTCCACACTGTAGGGATTCTATGATTCTAGACTGATTTAGCATTAGATGGTAGAGTTCATAGGATGGTCTTCCAAAAATTAACAATAAAGCCAAGGCAGGTATAGATCTCTGAATCTATGTATTTAATATTTAGCCTTGGCATGGAATAAGAAGTGATATAGAAGAGTACAAGCCTAAAGGAAGTTCTTGAGCCTGCCTTCTCATTAATTAGAATATTTTGAACCTATATTTATGGATGTTGGCATAAAACCATAAACAAAAGAGGCAACAATGTAAATTTGATATTAGAATTGGCTCAACCATAACCTTATTAAGTGGTTCTGCAGGCTGAACAGCCTACTCCCTGATAGTATATCAAGGTGCTGGTAATTCACGCTACATCAGTCATCCGTTTGTACCCTTCAATCCAATGAACAGGACAAATAACCAAATGATCTCCCACTTTGCAAACCTCTCAGACCAAGGTCAATTTGTAATATGTCAGGAATGCTTATTCTTTCTAACCACTTGAACAGATGATAGGCCACATCAGGTTCCACCTTGCTAACTGGAAATGTCAACATGGGAGCCTGAACCAAGTGACCTACATACTTCCACAGATTATTTTTAACATTTTTATGCTATTACAAAGAGAGAAAATCTGTGCTGTATTAGTAAATTTTACAAGTTTTTTTACAATGCAGAAAATTCCTGCTTTAAGAAGTGCCCAATTTCTTATTATCTAAAGCACTTAGACCCCTAACATGACATATAACAGATTGTCAATGGATCAGAAGAAAATCGTTTGAAGAAGGATCAGCTGTTTTCACTAGAGCTGGGAATGAAAGATATTAGAGCCAATCAACCAGCTGCTTTGTTTTTCAGCTGTTGATTGCAGTAATGTGAGATAAAGTGTCCAAAAGTTATGTTGCTGTTTTAATTCAATAATGGCTGAATAATGTTAAAACGTAGTTTTAACCAGGATTCTGAATAAGAGAAATTCTAACTGTGTGACATTTTGTTGCTTTGTCACACACTTCATTGAAAGAAAGCAACAGCCGTTAGATTAACTAGAATAATGCTGTATATAATCAAAACAGTTGGCTACAAAAGTGAATCATTCCATATTGTCAACCTACAGTTTAATACATAAAATATAACATGGCTCTTGAATCAATAAAAGTCCTTATGTAATTGTTGCAATTACTGCATTTTTTTTTTGCTGAGGACAGAAATAATTAATACGTATATTTCAAAAGCACAGTGTTAGAACTGTGCAGATAGCACATCATATCCCTTTGACACAAAAACAAAAAAAATGCAGTTGCATAGGTTAGACAAGAGTGAGTGTTCTAATAAACATCTCAAATATATCGTTGGTTGGCACAATTTTCAGTGAACAATGTTTAAGTCTTCCATTTTTATGTGACTTCTATTACATTTTCTAACTAAATTATGTATTTTCCTAGGGTTCAATATTTGTTCATGCTTTCATAGGATGTCAGCTTTGTTCACAAGGCCAGAAGTTGTTGCTCATCTCTAATTGCCCTTGAATGGAGTGGCTTGCTAAGCCATTATGAGTCGACCACATTGTTGTGGCACTGGAGTCTTATGCAACCCAGACCAGATAAGGATACCATAATTCCTTCCCAAAGGACATTCAGAAATAGTTTAGCAGCTTTTATTTTTTCCAGGCAGTAAACTTAATAAAAACTATGAAAATATGTAAAGTTTCACAAAAAAAGGATTTATATTATTCTCTCATTCATAATATAAGAGCATTGCTGGCAAAGCTAGCATTTATTGCCTATCCCAATTCATCAAGAAGATGAACAAACTTCCTAAAACACAGAAGTTCATGTGGAGTAGGTACAGCCACAATGCTGTTAGGGTGACAACACAAGGACTGTGGTCCTACAACTGTGAAAGAATGGAGATATAGTTCCAATACATGCTGGTGTGTTAAAGGGAGGGAATTTGCAGGTGGCGATGTTCTCATTCAGTTGTGCTTTTCTAGAGGTCATGGTTTAGAAATATTGTCCATGATTAAATGTAGATATATGACTTAATGAATAGAAAATAAGGTTTTTTTTTAATTCTGATAATTTATCATTAATTTCTACTTTGACTTTCTCTGTATAGGTTGAAGTGCTCTACAGCTTGGCCTGCATTGTATTGGGAAACAATGATCTACAGAAACTGTTAATGGAGAAAAAGGGTTTCGACATCAAGACTGTACTCAACCATCTTACTGCTACTGACAAAGTAAGTTCAAGAATATTAAGTGGAACAGTACTTTGTGAAGGACCACATTCATGTAATGGTGATGTCACAACACTGTCATACTTAATATCTCATTAATATATTGCATTTTGTGGTAAATGGCTACTGAAATGATTATTTAGCTCATTAAAGTATCTTTAATTAGCTCAATTGTAATTGAAAGAAAATCACCAAAGCTACAATATGAATTCTAGGAAATTCATACAGATTAGATGGGTGGGTCTCAGATTTACTTTCTGTTCCATGTTTTGCTAAGTCAGCATGGAGACTCTTTTGATTTCATAATACAGAAAATTAGACAGGGAGAACTTGTCAATACTCGGTGAAGTGTATGTAAATACCAAGAAAGAAAAGATACGTCTAGGCTTTTGAGGATGCTTGAACAAGTCAGTTACTATTTACAATCACATCGAGAATGACCACTCAGTACAACAACAATGTCTTTGATACTTCATTGCAACAGAAAGAGATATAGAAAGAAAATTGTAAAGAAGGAAATATCTGCAGGGATTGTAATGAGGTCAGTCATAGAATATGAGTTCCATGATTGAGACTGTTAATCTAGTCCAATCAAGAGTCATGGCAAACAGATATAAATGGGAGAATCAGAGACTCTGTTCAATCTGAGAGCTTGGCTCTGAGGAAGCTGGATCAGTGTCAAGGACTCTCCACATGTAAATAAAAGGGTGACTTGGTAATGGGATATCAGCCTCTGTGGAATTACTTCAGTGGCAATGAGAGAAAAAATACTCCTGAAGAGATTCACTTGCAACAGTTGTGTTTGAGTTGGGGAAAGCATTTCTGACATCATGCTGTTATTTGGGAAGCTTGACTCATTCAGTCCTGCTGTCGAAGACTGGGCCCAGTACGTGGAAAGAATTCATTATTTTGCTGGACAAATGACATTGGGGCAGATGAAAAGCAATGAGTAATTTTCCTTGACACAAGCTTTTTCAATTATTAGGAGCCTCACATTCCTTGAGGCAATAGTACTGAAACCTTTCGAGAGTTGATGGATTTTATTAAGGAATATTACAATCCCAAGCCTCATCTAATTCTGAGATGCCATTGGTATTACTCTGCAATTCGAGAACCAAGGTGGTCTGTGTCAGGCTTTTTGACGAGGTTAAGATGACACACAGAGTCATGTGACTGGTCTTACCTTTAATGAGATGCTAGGAGACCATTTGGTATGTTGGAATAATGATGTAACCATGCAAAAGTGCGTCCTACCTGAAGCCCAGCTGGACTTCAAACAGACACTACAAATGGCTTTACCATTGAAAAATGCAGCAAGTGGAGCATTTGATTTCCAGATATTCTGATGGAAGTGGACAGCCTCCCCAGTCTGACTGAACTTAAAGAACACCACTTGAATGAAGGTGATTGCATATTCTGAACAAAGGGACTTCAGGTCAGCCCATAGAAAAATTCCCAAACAAAGACAAGCCTCAGCCAAATGGTTAACATTTTCTTCAGGATCCAGTCCAACATGCCATTGTTGTTGTTGCCAGTTTACAGATTCCAAACAATAAAACAAAGTTTTTCAGGAAGGTCTAGGGACAATCAAAGGAGCCCAGGCTATTTTACATGTTGATTAGAAAAGAATTACACAATTCTACAAGGCCTGTGCAGTGCCATTTGCTTTATGGGTAAAATCAGAAGGCTGGAAAGCAGAGGAATTATTGAAGCAGTCCAGCTTCCAGAATGGTGGTACTGATCGTGAAGTTAGACAAGTCAGTTCACCTTTGTGTGGATTTTAAACAAATGTTAAACCAATTTTTGCAGGTGCATAGATACCCAAACCTTCCCATAGAGGATTTACATGCTAAGCTGGCAGAAGGGCTGAACTTCACGAAGCTGGACATGAGCCATGCATACTTGCAATTGTGGTTAGATGAGGATTCCCAGAAGTATGTTACAAATAATACTCACAAAGGTTTGTGCCAGTTAGAAGACTGCCATTTAGGTCATTGTCAGCCTGTACATTTTTTATCAGACAATGGAGAACATTATGCAAGGTCTACCCCGAGTTGCCATTTATCTAGGTGAAGTCATAACAACAGGCAGTAAGGAATATTTAGAGAACTTGGGCATAATCCTTAGACATTTCTCATAGGCGGGCTTACACCTTAGAAGGGAAATATATGTGTGGTCCAGGCACCCCAAGTGACCTATTTTGCTCCAGAGTCAACAGGTTACATCCATTAGAAGATAAAGTGTGGGCAATCAAAGGTGCCCCGGTTCTCACATCTATACTGGACCTTATGTCTTTCATTAAGCTGGTGAATTATGTTCACATATAACCTAGCCTCAAATCTGGCACCTTTGCAACAACTCTTTAAAAAGGGTCAGCCTTGGAAATGGTTGTCCAGACAAGCCATAACTTTCTGAGAAGAAATAACTATCATATCTAAAGTGTTGGCTCACTATGACTTCAAGCAAGATCTAGCATTGATGTACGCTGCCTCCCTGTATGGCTTTGGGCTAGTATGAGCTCATAGTTGGCCCAATATAGAGGAACACCCATTAATATATGCAGTCAAGACTTTGGCTAATGCAGAATATAAATATGCCCAGATAGAGAAGGAAGGTTTAGCGGTCATGTTTGGCAGTCAGGAAGTCACCAATATCTACATGGACACAAATTTGTAGAAGTAACGGACCGCAGATTCTTGATCAGTCTACTGAAAGAGGTCAAGGCAGTGCCACCTATTGCTTCAGGCAAAATTCAGCAGTGGGTTCTAATATTTAGTGTGTACAGTCACAAGTTGGAACACCATAAGGGAGGCCAAGTAGCAAATGCGGATACATTGAACTGCCTTCCACTGGCCAATACACTGTCAGTGCTACCGCCACTAGAAGAATCCGTAATTGTTTTATTATGGAGTCATTTTATTTAGTGGGGGCAAGAGTGATTCTCTTGAGCAAAGGCTGCTGCCAGACACTGGCTGAACACCAGGGTCATTCAAAATAAAGATGGTGGCAAGATTTTATGTTTGGTGGCCAGGATTGAATGTAGACATAGTTGCATTGATGGAGCTGTACCCAGAATGCCAACAAGGATAGAAATTACTGCCTGCCCTCCCCCCGTCCATTCATGGGCAAGTTACTATGTGTTACACGCCACCTATCTCAAAGGCAAAGTTGAAGGAAGCTGACCCAGTGCTAAAACAGCCCAGAAGAAACAACAACAAAAAAAAACTGGCCTATCTTCTCAGATTCAGAGGGGAGAAATGGTGTGCCTGTAATGAGGTTAGCCAGGTGGACCTAATAGGATATGTGTTCCCTGATTGGGGCAGTTCATTTGGTCGGGGAGTCCTGATTGACAGGTATAAACAGGAGTATCGGAGACTCTGTTCACTCTGACAGCTGGCTCTGAGGAGGCTAAATCCTGTCAAGGACTTTCCACATGTAAATAATGGGTGACTTGGTGACAGAATGCTGGCTTTTGTGGAGTTATTTCAGAATCCAAAGTAAGAATTCCCACAACGTGAAGTAATGTTATTTTGAACAAAGAACTGTACAGCACAGTACAGGCCCTTCAGCCCACAATGTTGTCCTGAACTTTTACCCTAAACCTAAGGTCTATCTAACCTCCACCCCTACCTTATAATATCATCCATATACCTGTCTAATAGCTGCTTAAATTCCCTTAATGAGGGTGACTCCACTATCCTCTCCGGCAATGCATTCCACGCCCCTACCACTCTCTGAGTAAAGAACCTACCTCTGACGTCTGCCCGATATCTACCTCCTTTCAGTTTAAAACTATGCCCTCTTGTAACAGTGAGCTCCACCCTTGGAAAAAGTCTACTGACCCTCGGATGTCTACTCTATCTATACCTCTGATCATTTTGAACACCTCTATTAAGTCACCTCTCATCCTTCATCATTCTAAAAAGAAAAGCCCTAGCTCTCTCAATCTTTCCTCGTAAGACCTTCCCTCCATTCCAGGCAACATCCTGGTAAATCTCCTCTGCACCTTTTCCAACACTTCCATATCTTTCCTGGAATGAGTAACCAGAATGTGACACAATACTCCAGATGTGGCCGAACCAGGCTTTTGTGTAGCTAGAGTGTAACTTCACAACTCTTTAACTCAATCCCTCTTTTAATGAAAGCTAACACACCCTGTGCCTTCTTAACAACTCTATCCACCTGGGTGGCAGCTTTCAGGGATCTGTGGCTATGAATCCCAAGATCCCTCTGTTCCTCCACACTGCCAAGAATCGTTCTGTTAACCCTGTATTCTGCTTTCAAATTTGTCCTTCCAAAATGAATCACCTCACATTTTTCAGGGTTAAACTCCATCTGCCACTTCTCAGCCCAGTTCTGCATCCTATCAATGGCCCTTTGTAACCTAGAACAGCCCTCCGCACTATCCACAACTTGAACCACCTTCGTATCATCCGCGAACTTACTAATCCACCCTTCCACTCCTTCATCCAAATCATTTACAAAAATCACAACGAGAAGAGGGCCCAGAACAGATCCTTGTGGTACTCGTAACTGAGCACCATGTTGAATATTTTCCGTCCATTACCACCCTTTGTCTCTTAAGCGTCAGCCTATTCTGAATTCAATTTGCTATATTTCCCCCATGCCATGCCTCCTTACTTTCTGCACGAGCCTACCACGGGGAACCTTATTAAATGCCTTACTTAAATCCATGTATACCACATCCACTGCTCCATCTTCCTCCACGTGTTTCCTCTTCAAAGAATTCAGTAAGGTTTGTGAGGCATGCTCTGTCCCTCACAAATCCATGCTGACTATCACGAATCAAACTGTGCCTTTCCAAGTGATCATAAATCCTATCTGTCAGACCCCTTTCCAATAATTTTCCCACCACTGACGTAAGACTAACTGGCCTGTAATTTCTGGAGTTATCCCTATTCCCTTTTTTGAACGAGGGAATGATGTTTGCCTCTCTCCAATCTTCTAGCACTATACCCATGGACAGTGAGGACAAAAAGATCATTGCAAAGGCCCTGCAATCTCTTTCCTCATTTCCCATAGAATCCTTGGATAAATCCCATCAGGCCCCGAGGACTTATCTATCTTCAAATTCCTCAAAATTCCCAGTACATCTTCCTTACTGACATCATTGTGTACATTACCTATTTACTAAATAGTACACCCAAGAAAATTAATATAGTGACATTAAAATACAGTAAGCAGCTAGATCTGTGAAAATTTCTCCATAAGTTCCACTATGCTTCAAAATTTGAGGAATTTTGCTATACTTTAAAGCTTGCAGACACACCTCTAAGAGCATTATTGTAAAAATTTAAAATTAATTACATTTATTTCTTAACAAAAGTGGACTTCAGTTGTAAAATTCCATTATGTCTGTCTATATTTTCTCCCATCCATACTTCCAAGCGTTGTGCTTGACTTGACAAAGGTTGACATCTATCGGATTAGTCCAAACCATTGAGCAACAAACTACAACAGTTTGCCATTGCCTTTGTGCAGGGTTGCTGACCAGGCGATCGCTCCCACTTTTACCGCCAGCATTTTGGAAGTACTTATAGGCTGTAGTTGAATCTGTTTGGCCACAATTTGAACATACTTTCCAGAGCCAACAAGTCAAAGCATGGGACTAGAATCTACAGCTACTGTCTCAGAAGTAGGGATCCTACTACTATGCAGCAAGACCTTCCAATTCTTTTATGTACAATTAGTATAATTGCATATATCAATTTCCATGAAAATATTTTTCACAATCAATTAAAATTAGTATTCTGGTGTTGTATTAAATTTGATTAATTGACTTATGACAAGTAAAACATTATTTACCTTTTTTTAGGATATCTGTTCACGAGCAGCCAGTGCTTTAGCCCTTTTTGCAATGAATAATCCAAAGTTACAGGTTTTGATACGTGAGTGTGGGGGTATTGATATATCAGTGTTCCAAAATCTTCTACAATCCTCAGAAGAGCTGGACCAGGTTAATGCTGCATTTCAGGTATGCTTCAATAGGAATGAGCTCTGTATTCCAATCAGTTTATATGTCTGACCAGCATTGCCAATCATCTTTATGCCCTAGAAAATCAGTTGCAGTGTGTCCATTTATGGCCGTATTCTCAGTGATTTGTCAGCAGGCATTCCTACAGTCATTTTACAGACAAGCAACGTCTAAGGCGCTTTTGCTTCACAAAAGAAGCTGTTGATGCCACCATTACTTGTTACCTGCTGTAGTCACAGCTTGAGCCTATAGCAGCACATGCACACCCCTCCAGCAACGGCCCTTCAACTTTTTGCCATGGACTCCTTTTAAGCTGTAGCATGTGACATCAAAGACAATTCAAAATTTCCAATCTACTAATAATACAAAGAAGTCACCAAAGCTCTCTACGCCAGGAGGGACAGTGTAAAGCAGGACAAGAAAGCTTTAGGCTTCATCCACATGACTTTCGACTGTGAAAAATGCTTTTGTCTGTGGATTTCTTTTTCATATTTCTAAACTGATATTTTGATGATAATATTTCTAGTTGTTTAAGATTTTCTGAAATACTGAATTGGTTTTAGAATGCAATTTTTTGTGAAACATTGCAAGCTGAAGTGGGATGAGAAACAAGAAGTTACATGTGTGTTAGACAAATGCAAGACATTTGTAGATACACTTTATTCCTAGCAGAACAAAAAGCAGCCGTATAACTGATGGAATGTGCTATCTAGAATCAAATGCTCAAACTCAATGATAAGATATGCTGTAATATTTATAACAAAACTTTAGACTGTGAAGTTAGCAAACAGGTGATTGACACGCCACTATGTGGATGGACATTTAGATGTGAATGAAATTTGCAGAAGTTAAAGAATATGCAGTTGTGTAGAATAAGAAAAAGTCACTTAGCCCATTGAACCATGAAATACATTCTAATTAATCTGAAAGCTGCTTTTTTTTTCTATTTGATGCAGATGATAATATTAGCCAAGGTGATTGTAGGTATGGATGAGGTCAGTCTCTCAGCAACAGGTATTATAACTTTAGTAAATCTGCTCAAGTCGAAGAAGGCATCAACAGTCATTGTAGTAGGTAAAATACATTATTACGTTGTTTTCAGCTGAGCTAAAAGTATCTGTAACTTTAAAGCTGACCATGAAAATACAAACAGACTGTAATGCTACACAGATCAATTGATCTTGCAGAACTCTGTTTTGTATTAAGATGCCATCTACCTCAGGCATTTATTGATAGCTAATAAATAACTTGTTCACATTAGAGGCTGAAGGATACTATATTTGGTCATAAGTCTGTTTATGGCATGCATAGTTTTCTGATCCCAGTTAGCAATAGTCTTTCAAGTCACTGCCAAATAGTATAATAAAATCAAATCTCTATCCTTTATAAACATTGTAATATTCAAACAAGCAAAGTTTCTTCTAATTCTGATTTGAGACATCAATCTTCTCCACTACCAGCACATTATTCATCTATTCAGTTCGCTGTATTAAGGTGAAATAGTTAACTTGGCTACTGAAACAACATGTCTGCTGCCAGCACTTCACCTGGGGAGAAGTGCATCATTTGATAGAATAGGTCTCAAAATTCATGGAAATCTTCTGCATCCTCTACACCCTCCACATTATTATTGCATGCATTACTTTCAAGGATCTGGAAGCCTATTTCGGAAAAGGAGGAGGAAGAAGAGCGGGCAGAGGCAGAGGAGGCATCCTGAGCCCCTGTTAATCAGACAAATTGTGAGGTAGTGGACTATCTAGCTTCAGTGATTAACAGGGACCCAGCATTACATCCATCCAAAAGATACACACTAATACCATCCTCTTGGCCCCTATCTAATAATAAAAGCCAAAGACAAAAACTTTTCTATGACATCTTTATCAGTAACCCATCCAAATTAACCAGCAGAAATTAGTCATCCGCCCTTTTACCTTGCTTTAGTTACTGTCCTCTGGGTGTCAATATTCTGATATCATGCCTTAATTGGGAAGAGAGTGAGCCAATAATTGTGGCCCACTGACCCACACGTCGTCGTAAATGTACAAATGAGTAAATCTGCCCATATTCTTTTTCTACCCATAGTATATGTGTTTATCCATTTGTCTTTTGTCTGTCTTAATTGTGATTAAACATGTGTGTGTTTGGGTTTTTGATGGGGTAATAGCATACAGAGCATAAATTTTTAATTCTTTCTTTTACTGTTATTGTTAGAGTTGTATGTTACAGTAAGTAGAATTATTTTTAGCATTACTGTAAGAAAATATGATGTAGTTTGCTTTTATCCTGAACAGCAGTCAGGTAGTAAATTTGGTCATTTTAATGTCCTCTTTGGGACTTTATGCATTTATACATTTCGTGATGACTTATGGAACAGTGGGGCACAAATATGGGCAAACGCTGTCAAAAGTTTTTTTTAAAATCATTTTCCAACCCCTTTTTGTTATAAAGAAAAGTCATGGACTCAAACTCTTAACTCTGTTTCTCTCCACAGATGCTGCCAGACCCATTGAGTTTCTCCAGCATTTTCAGTGTTTGTGACTGAGTTGAATGTCAAAGAGAAACTTCAAAGCATAGTGGCATATTTCACACCATCAGATCTGGATTCCACAATTGCACAATGCAGGATAACAAGTTATCAACTGACTTGGGACTTGTGTCTAAATACTTTTCCATTTTCAGAATGCTGTTCAATTCCTTGACAGGTTGCCAGGTGTCAACCTGGAAGCCACATAATAGCTATTTACCATTTCAAAACAAAGTCCTATTGTCACTCACTGTATTAAAAAATGTATATGCCTCATGATAAAGCATTATGACATTATGTTTTTCAACACCTTCTGTACTTACCTTCCATTTGTTTCCTGCTTCTAACCAGGTTCCCTCCATAGTTCATGAGATCTCTGTGTTGATTTAAATCATGTCATCTTCCAAAACTCACCCCACTTATCAAAATTGTGGAAGATCTGAAAAGCCTACTTCTGTAACTGTGCGAGCAGAAAGAGACATCACTGTTTGGGATTTTAGTCCTCTCTCTTATCCTGCACCAATAAAAAAAAATGCTAGTGCTTAGAATGGGGCTGGTAGTCCCAGAATTAGGTCAGTTGTGTAATACTTAAAGCCACAATTTTTGTTCCCGCCTTGGGACTGGTAACTGCAATGACCTGACGCACTCTCCAGTATCAGAAGAGCACTCGTTAATTAAAAACTCACTGGCTTCAGGATAAGAAAGGAGGGAGAAATCTGGACAAAAAGAGATACAAAAAAAATGAAAACTTAGTATTCAGACTTTCAGCATGTACATAGCAGTCCCTCTTACCTGAACCAAGTCATTCTCAAAAACTTCACCTTTTTGTTATAGAGTGGAGGTTGAACCCTTCTGACAATTAAAACTGAAACACCCAGAGAAGCTCATTTTGCCTTGTAATTTGCTAAAAGAAATGGGAAAAATGGCATAACCTGCCTTTCACCCACAATCTGTAATGAAGGAGAGATTAAATGAAAGAAATCCCTGATACTCACTTCACAAGCAACAACTAACAATTTATTTATCTAACTCTCTGACAGTGAACAAATTTACAGGCCTACTAACAAACCAAACAATTCCCCCTTTACTTTATTAACTGTTCCTGAACAGGACAAAATTCTAATGGCATGATGTTCCAATAAATACAAATTCCACTTCCATAAACCAAAGTAATAAGAAAAATAAATTAAAACTTAGACTCTCAAAACTATAGTCAGCATGCATCTTTCAGAATTTTCTATGCCTTTTATGCTATTCTTCAGTCAGGAATTCTTTCATTGTTGAATCTTTATGTCAGGAATATTAACTAAGAGTGCTGCAGTACTTTCTAGATGGTGCTTAATCAAAGCACTTAAAGATTTCTTTGAGAGCCGGAGTTTCATTCTTCTGACGGCAGATTGCTGCCACACTGATTGTCACAAACCCTCTTCTTATATACTCCTGAAGACCTGTTAATTTTCTTATAATAGGATTGGTCCTAGGTTGTCAACACCATCAGATTTAAATTCAATTAGTTTTTAGTCTCTAAGTGCCTGATTTAAATTATTTGCTGATATTCAAGCATGCTTTAATATCAAAACAAGCCTAGGTTACCAACGACGCATCCGATTGATACACGTTTTTTCAATTTCAGAACTGTCTGTACATTTGCAGCTGCTTGCAGATTTTTTTATATTTCCAAACTTAGAAAAGAACATCACCTCTTAAAGGGACCATGCACTCATCCCCCCCCCATCATTTTTACCAACAAATTCTTACTTCCTGCTTTCTAATTCACAAATACTCCACCTAACTTTGCAATACTTATATGCTGCGACACTGAAAAGTTTCAAAAGCAACTTTATGATTGTGATATCTGTCCTCAATAATTAAAATAAATATCCAAAATATTACTTTTTAACCAAAATTATTTGTTCTATCATTCCTTTTCTCCTTCCTGTCATTTTCTTCTTTATACTTTTTTTTGCACACCTTTTACAACATAAGCTGTTCTACTTACATGAGTCTTTTTATAGCTTCATGATATTTATGTAGATGTTTCTTTGGACTCTCTTTTCTCAGTTAGTATAGAATGTGAAGACAGATTTTAAAAATTGATTTTCTAAAAACAAACTCCATAAGTGGGCAAAATTTGAAGTTTGATCTCAATATATTGGGGTAGACATTTCTGTTACCTTTTGTTTAATTAGAACCAACAGGAATTATTGACAGCTCTAGAAATCTGGACCTGAATGAACAAGCACGTATATTATTTACAAGTTTACTTGAAACTGAATTTTTCCTAGTTGGCTGGCTGGTTTACAATACACTCAGTACAGGTTGAGGTTACTATAAAGGATTCTCCAACTCAAAATCTTCCCTAGCCTGAGGTTTGGTGACCTTTAGGTTAAACCACCATCAGTTACCTGTCTCTAATGAGAGAGAAGCACTATGGCCTGGTAAGACTATGGCTACTTTATGTTGATCTATGAACCTAAAGAGTGATTGATGGGAGGTCTTTGAAAATTATAACTGAACTCATTGCCAGTGGTTGCCTTGATTGAACGACCAATTGTCCATATGTAAATCCTAAATTGATATTAGGCTAATTTCATTTATTGCTCATTCTAGATCATCTCTTAAATTTATATACACAGTTCTTCAAGAACTTTTATGCTATTTAATAATACTTGATTCTCAAATTTATTTCATACACAGGACCTATTGATTAATTGAATTAAAGAGGTTACTCTGTACAGAAATAATACTTTAATCCATTTGTATAATTATTGATGACCTTATAGGACAGCTGCTGTCTTCTCTTACTCAGACAAGAGAAGGTATTTCTGATGCCATTATTACAATGGGAGCTGTTGAATTCCTTTGTACACATTTATACTCTGAGAAGGAACAGGTGAGGAAAGAACAAACAAGAGTATAAACCTTGTGAATATGTCTTTGCATGCATTAACATGTAATAAATATTTAGCTAATTGTTCATGTGTTGAAGAATATAACTTACACTTTCAGGAATTAAAATTTTAACTGTAGAAAAAGCAGCCCTGAAATAAGTGTAATTAAAATGAGAAGAGTTTATTACATCTAAAGTGTTGACTTAAGAAGTTAGCAACTAGAAAGGTAAGGTCATAATCAGGAGGTGAGCTTGTTTGGTCAAAGGACTGGTGGCATGAAGTCTCCAGCATTGCTGTAAGCGAAGTCCAGAGCGATATTTGTGTTTTGTGAGTTCATGCAAAATTAGTTTAAAAGCGTTTGGTAAACTCTGAAGTTGTAAAATCATTTTTTTCCACCAGATCAAAGAAGGAATTTTAAGAATTTTAAATTAGGAATATTTAAACCAGAGGTCTGTTTCAGGGCATGCCAAAGCATGTTACAGTGTAGTGGAAATAAAATCATAGAATCACTAAAATGCAGAAGAAAACTATTTGGCCCATCAAGTCACACTGACCTTCCAAAGAGCATCCCACCCAGACTCGGTCCTCCCGCTATCCCCATAACCCCCATTTACTGTAGCTAATTTAACTTGCCTGCACATCCCTACAAACAATAGTCAATTTAGCATGGTCAATCCACCTAACTGCACATCTTTGGATGGGTAAAGCTTGAAGATTTCTCTGTTTTCAATGTTCCTGTGTGCTTGCTGTGATGGTTGCGCTTGGATTTAGTGCATACGTTTTATGGATCACTAAGAGAAGACAGACAGAGTAAATGACAGTTGGTAGGCCTGTACAATGAACAGAGGAAAAGGTAATTTTATAATTTTCTGCATGGAATATTTTAGATTTCCTGAGAAAAGAACCTGGAAGATTTAAGCTAATTGAAAAAAATATACAGTAGATCTCAAAGTGTTGTGATAAAAGAAATCAACCAGTAGGTTAGCTTTTGCCTTTGAGAAGGCAAAAAGAGTGAGGGACTGAAGCATCGGCAGTTAAACAATAATGAATTAAAGTCTTATCACTAAGAATAGCTTTAACAAAGTAGACTATGGCATACTTTCAAGAGGCCCTGTCAGAAGTAAATAATCTAAGATATAAAGTATGAGAATTGTTGAGGCAAGTAAGAAATAAGACAAAGTATGTCACACAAGTTGTAATAAGCCATTTTGTTAATTGATTTCTTTTGTTTTAAGTATTTTCTATATAATTAAATCAGTACTTGTTTAAAAATGTGAAATCTTGTGATGTAGTACGGGGTCAGTAGGAATGCCGATGGTGGAGAATCTGAAATAACACAGTGTGAAGCTGGATGAACACAGCAGGCTAAGCAGCTTGAGAGGAGCAGGAAAGTTTGACATTTCAGGTCAAGACCTTTCCTCAGAAGAAGGGTCTCGACCTGAAATATCAAACTTTCCTGCTCCTCTGATGCTGCTTGGCCTGCTGTGTTCATCCAGTTTCACACCGTGTTATCTAGTGCGGATTTCCCTTTAAATGTTAAGGGCACCTAACAAGATCATAACACCTCTTAAAATTTAGAAAGGATAATGTATGAGATGATATCCTTCAAGTCATAGGGCTGGTGCTTTGTGGAGTAACGGTGTATGGTAAAACCTATGCATGAAGTTCTCTTTCAATGCTGAAGATGGCACTGTTGCCTTGACAGACCCAGTTTCCATGAAAATATTGGACAATTAGTGAATAAGTAATATTACAACAGAAAACTATTAAGTAACATCCCCATATCTGATTCTGCTAAATTCAAGTCTTTTAAAAGTTATTTTACATCTATTAAGTCATGTTTCTATTGATTTAACCACAGCAAACAAATGAAGTATGTGGGAATATTTTTCACTTGCGCGGATGGGTGTAATTGCAAAAATGCTCAAAAACCCAATATCACAGAAGTCAACCAACATTTTAAAATCCATGCCCTCAGTATCTGTACACTTTGGTACAGTATCGTCAAGATGCACCAATACAACTTTCCAAGATTTTTTTTGACATCACCCTCCAGTCCCGCAATATCCACTGCCTAAGACAAAGGCAGCAGTTGCACCGCCTTCCAAATCATACATCATTCTAATATGAATCTTTGTTGCCATTTCTTCATTATTATCGGGTCAAAATCTAGTAAGTCCTAGTCTAACTGTATAGCAGAGCTACCTTTGCTACATTGATGCAAAGCTCAAGTACTTGGCTTACCTCCATTCTTTCAAAGTCAACCAAGGATGGATTTTAAATGTCAGCATTGCTAGCGGTGTCCATATCCTGAGAATTATTTTCATATAAATACTGAAAGCTGGCAATTTTACAATCAAAACTTAAAGGCACTAAAAGTAGAAAATATGAGAAATATTAAGGACAGGCAGTATCTGTGGAGAGGGTAACATAGTGAACGTTTCCAGTCAATGGCCTTTCATCAGAAGTAGGAAAAGTTAGCAACGTATTAGGTTTTAAGCCAGTGAAAGAAGACACAGTGGGAGAAAGGAACAAAAAAAGTATCTGGATTAGGGTAGCATGTAAGAGAAATTAAAGAACAGAATGGCTTCAGTGGCAAGACTAAAAGGGAGCTGTAATGGCTGAATTTTAAACTGGGCTGCTGGTTCAGCTTCCATGCATAACTATCAGGAATTAGCTAGCTGCTGCTTGCTGTTTTGCTCCATATGGCAAGACAGCAGAACCTGGGGGTCATGCAAGCAGAATGAATGGAGATGTTCCA
Organism: Stegostoma tigrinum; assembly: GCF_030684315.1. NCBI lineage: Eukaryota > Metazoa > Chordata > Chondrichthyes > Orectolobiformes > Stegostomatidae > Stegostoma > Stegostoma tigrinum. The sequence goes on along the minus strand of NC_081360.1, from coordinate 36,677,261 downwards.
CAGATGAAACACCCAACCTACCTTTAATCTCCTCAGAGTAAAGTTGGCTAAAATTGAAAGAAGCACATGTGAATCACTGTAATAACTCAACAGAGGCTGGTATCCCATTATCAAGTCACCCTGTACTTACTCACGGAGAGTTCTTGAGGTTGTTCCAGCTGCCTTTGAGCCAGATGTAAAACTGAACAGAACCTCTGACACAGAGATTGTAGGAACTGTAGATGCTGGGGAATCTGAGATAACAAGATGTACAGCTGGATGAACACAGCAGGCCAAGCAGCATCAGAGGAGCAGGAAGGCTGACGTTTTGGGCATAGACCCTTCTTCAGAAATGGGGGAGGGGAAGAGGGTTCTGAAATAAATAGGGATAGAGGAGAAGATAGGTGGAGAGGAGACAGACAGGTCAAAGAGGCAGGGATGGAGCCAGTAAAGGTGAGTGTAGGTGGTGAGGTAGGGAGGAGATAGGTCAGTCCAGGGAGGATGGACAGGACAAGGGGGCGGGATGAGGTTAGTAGTGAGGAGGTGGGGGAGGGCTTGAGGTGGGATGAGGGAACAGGTGGGCGGAATGACAGGATAGGGAGGCAGGGATGACCTGGGCTGGTTTTGGGATGCGAGAGGGGGAGGAGAGAATTTGAAGCTTGTGAAATCCACATTGATACCATTGGGCTGCAGGGCTCCCAAGCGGAATATGAGTTGCTGTTCCTGCAACCTTCGGGTGGCATCGTTGTGGCACTGCAGGAGGCCCAGGATGGACATGTCGTCTGAGGAATGGGAGGGGGAGTTGAAATGGTTCGCAACTGGGAGGTGCAGTTGTTGAGTGCAAACCGAGCGTAGGCGTTCTGCAAAGCGGTCCCCAAGCTTCCGCTTGGTTTCCCCGATGTGGAGGAGGCCACACTGGGTACACGGATGCAGTATACCACATTAGCAAATGTGCAGGTGAACGTCTGCTTGATGTGGAAAGTCTTCTTGGGGCCTGAGATGGGGGTGAGGGGGGAGGTGTAGGGGCAGGGGTAGCACATCCTGCGGTTGCAGGGAAAAGAGCCTGGTGTGGTGGGGCTGAAGGAAAGTGTGGAGCAGACAATGGAGTCACGGAGAGAGTGGTCCCTCCGGAACGCAGATAAGGGTGGGGAGGGAAAAATGTCTTTGGTGGAGGTGTCGGATTGCAGATCACAGAAGTGTCGGAGGATGATGCATTGGATCCGGAGGTTGGTGGAGTGGTACGTGAGGACGAGGGGGATTCTGTTTTGATTGTTATTGCGGGGTAGGGGTGTGAGGGATGAGTTGCGGGAAATGCGGAAGACACAGTCGAGGGCGTTCTCAACCACTGAGGTGGGGGGATGTTGCCGTCCTTGAAAAATGAGGACATCTGTGATATAAGGAAGTGAAATACCTCATCCTGGGAGCAGATGCGGCAGAGGCAAAGGAATTGGGTATAGGGGATGGCATTTTTGCAAGAAGGTGGGTGGGAGCAGGTGTATTCTAGGTAGCTGAGGGAGTTGGTGGGCTTGAAATGGATATCGGTTCCTGGGTGGTTACCAGAGATGCAGCTTTGCAGAACACCTATGCTCAGTTTGCACTAAACAACTGCACCTCCCAGTCGTGAACCATTTAAACTCCCCCTCCCAGTCCTCAGACAACATGTCCATCCCGGGCCTCCTGCAGTGCCACAGTGATGCCACCTGCAGGTTGCAGGAACAGCAACTCAAGCCCCACCCCCATCTCCTACCCACTAATCTCATCCCACCCCCTGGACCTGTCTGTCCTCCCTGGACTGACCTATCTCCTCCCTACCTCCCTATCTGCACTCACCTTTCTGGCTCCATCCCCACCTCTTTGACTTGTCTGTCTCCTCTCCACTTATCTTCTCCTCTATCCATCTTCTATCTGCCACCCCCTCTCTCCGTATTTATTTCAGAACCCTCTTCCCCTCCCCCATTTCTGAAGAAGGGTCTGTGCCTGAAACGTCAGCCTTCCCGCTCCTGTGATACTGCTTGGCCTGCTGTGTTCTTCTAGTTCTACACCTTGTTATCTCAGAACCTCTGACATATCTGTTTATATCTGTCAGCCAGAGCTCCCTAATTGAACCAGATTAACAACCCCAATCAGGGAACTCATATTCTATGAGATCCACCTCTTTGACCTCATTATAACTACAACAAACATTGTTTCACCTGAAAGAATATCTACTGGCCATGGATTGTCATGCGAGAGGAGTTTAAAGGCAAATGTTGCTTCTCCTACACTTGCATGAATATGTGCCATAGAAAGGGGAGGGGATATTGAGGTATTTAAAGAATAACCACGAGGAATGGACCATTCAGAATGTTGAAAAGGAAGTGGCATTGCACTCAAGTGCCAGAAATTATGGAAACGTTCTGACGCAAGGTAATCAAGTTGAAATATTCTTTCTCTACTTATGCTACCTGATTGCTGAGTAGTTTTTGAAAATGTTTTTTATTGTCAGTGCTTTATTGTTCTCTTAAAAAGAACAAATGTTGTTGCTATTGATACAAAAACAGAAATTGCTCAAGAAACTCAACAGGCCTGGCAGCATGAGTGGAGGGAAAATATTTCAGATCCAATGACCCTTTTCAGAACAGTTGAATTAAAATAACCCATTTGATTTGTGGGAGATGGTGGCGTGGGGTATTGTCGGTGGTAAGACAGTGGTGAAAAGCTGTATGTAATTTGAACAATACAATTCTTCCTTGTGTGTATATATCTTCATGCTATATGAAACTTTGAAGTAATAGTCATTTTCCTTAATTATTCCACTATTTTTAAAGTATACAGAATACCACTAATGTTCAGGGCTGCATATTCATATGCATTAGTTTTACTATTAGTGTAATTCTGATAGGAATCTCCCCATCACGCTCCATGAAGTCAAACAGTTCTGAACAATTAGACTCCTGTTCCTACTGTTAAATATAAAACAGGCAACCAAATTTCATGCTTTCAAGAAATTCATAGGGAAAAACAGCTAGAAAAATATATAAAGTAAATACTGTTTTGAGGGTGCAGTTGAAGCATTCAGTGAAATGCTAGTGTAGTATGCACTAAACTGGCCGGATAATACAGATTCCAGTAACAATATTTAAAGAAGTCAGTCGATTGAAGGTTTGAAAAAACGTTAAGCAAACCATTGCCTCTAATTTTGATGAGTATTAACATAATTAGCAACAAAATAACTGTCTGTTTCAGGTTCGTGATTCTTGTGCTACAGCTTTGGGATACCTAAGTTTTAATCGAACTGGGCATCGTCGCCTGCTCAAGGAGTGCAGGGATCAGCCAGAACTGTATGACCTTTTAATAGCTAACATATGCAAAGATGGCAAAATCAGTAAGGAATTTACAGATGAATTCCATGTGCAAAAACTACTTGGACTGCCTACAGAGAGGTATGAAAACATAGACTGAAGAAGAAGTATTACAAATTCTGCAAATCCCCTTTAATATATTTTAGCTAACATCAGTGACCTTGAAATGAACTGTTTTTGTTTGTTTTTAAACCAGATTAGAAATAAGCGAAGGCCATCTGACGATAGTTCAACCTGAGCAGAAAGGTAAATAAATAGAACCTATGCATTCAACAGTGATTTTAATAAGATTATTCACATATCTATTGAAATGCTAGGAAACAAATTCATAATCACTTATTAGTTATACCACAAAAGGAGATCATTCAGCCTGTCATCTCTATGCTGCCTCTGATGGAGAAATTAATCCAGTTCTATTCCACTTCCTCCTGCTTGTAGTCTTCCATTCTTTCTTTTTAGCTTGTAATCCAATCCCATCTTGAATATCTCAATTGAACTTGTCTCTACTACATTCTCAGGCAGTGCATTCCAGGTGCTAACCAATTGCTGCTTAAAGATGTTTTGCTTGCATCATCATTGTTTCTTTTGCTGATACATTATATCTGCATCTTCTGATTCTCGATTCTTCCCCTGTTGGCTTTTCCCCGATCCAGATGCATCTGGAACCACATCATGATTTTGAATATTTCTGTCAAGTTTCTTCTCAACCTTTTCTTCCCGGAACAATAGAGTCCCAACTTCACCAGTTTATGCAAATTACCTCATCCTTGGAACCTTCTCTTCAATATTTCTGAACCTACCTTTGGATCCCTCTTAAAATATAACCAAAACTGGACACAAAACTCCAATTGAGGGTTCACCTGCATTTTGTATCAGTTTAACACAATTTCCTTGTTTTTGTACTTCATGACCTATTAATAAATTCTTCTTCATTTTAATTTTTGTATCTTTTGACATTCAGGGAACTCTGGATTTGTTTCCATATCCTTCATAGGAATAAGCCTTGACCATGCCTAATTTATTTCTTCTTTAAAGATAGCCCATTGTTCAGTTGCAGTGTTGCCTGCCGAACTCTGATTCCAGTTCTTACCCCTTTGAAGTTGGCTTACATTGAATTATTTCCCTGTCCTTTTCCATAGCTAGCTCTAACCTTCTGATACTGGGAACTTTATAAATTATGTAAGTGTAGTTGTGATGAAATGTTAACACAAATTTGCATCTGGATTTTTCAGTGGATTTAATTTTTCATAGCACAATTCAAAGAGGAGCCAACCTTTTACATTTCAACATATAATTAAAAACAAAATTACTAATTATTTTTCTTGCTTCTAATACTAGAATAATTACTGTCTTTGCCTCAATAATACTAAGCATTTTAAAATATAAAGTACCATATAGTTGCAAGTTTGTCATTAAAATATTAAATGATTTAATTAATTTAAACTCTTCGTTTAATCATAGTGAGATTAAAAACAGCAAGTTCTCCACAGGAACAGAAGAAAACGATGACTTCACGATTAAAATCTGCTCCCAGATAAAAATGCCTGGGATTGCTGAACCTCAGAACAAGATATAATTTGCTGGTCCTACAACAAAACAAGTCTTCAAAATGGAATGACAGGAAAAGCATTCAAATGTGCCTATCATGCAATTTATTCTTGCTTTGGGATCCAAACAGAATGTCAAAGTTGTTTCAGTTTACTCAGCAGCAAAATCCACAAGAAGCTTTCAGCATATTTTCATTTTCAAATCAAAAATGATGTTGGGCAAATGATAGCATATTGTTATGTGTTTTCTTACAATGTGTTACAATCTTCCTTTGCCAATTAAAGTACTAAACCTCAAACTTTTCTATTACGTTTCTTTGGTGATTGATAGTGCCTGGGATGCTCAAGTAACAGAGTATATCAGAATCTCAACACTGTGGCCACAACTTTTGGCTGTGTAACTACCTCTGGTTCAGTAATGGAGCCATACTTATAGCTCCTCTTGTGCTACGTCAAAACTTGAAATTGGAACTGCAAGGGTAAGCTAGGCTTAGGGAGGAAGAGATGGATCCTAGTTGATGGCCCTACATCAAGGGCCTTCAGGGACTACTTCTTTTGCCTTTGCCTCAGTAAGGATTGGTGTGTGAGGTGAAGGTGGCAGATGAACTTCACTACACCATACAATGCAGTCATAAAATAGGATGAGGATTAAGGGAGTGATTTCTAAATTTCTATGCCAGAAGATCTTTTGAGAAAGGAGAAGGTGACATTAACAACATTTCACCGTCTACTGCCAATCAACTCATCAAGCAGGTTGCAGAAACCCTTTAGAGTAAAGGGAAGTCATCTTCTCCCTTACTAAAGCAAGAGAAGCCACGGCATGGCTTTGACAGTTTAATAGGATACCAGTTCATGCAGGGTGCAATCTATGACACACATGTGGCCCAATGGGATCCAAATGTCAATCAGGAGGTGCAACACAACCACAATGGTTACAAGTCTTTAAAGATGTTTTTGGCCTGTAACTATGTTGGAAGATTCTGTAGGTGATTTCCCACTATCCCATCCATAGAAACAATGCATTCATTCTCCAGTGGTTGGATGTACTAGCAACCATTTCTGGCTCACCAAAGTTTTGCTCAGTATAGGGTTGCCAGCTCTACACCTAGCTTATGAATCTCCTGCAAGGCACTTTAGTCCACTCCACAAATGCCTCTAAGATCCTACACTTTCCATTGTAGGCACAAGGCATGAAATAACTGTCCTTTTGCCTCCTCTCTTCTATAGTATTCCAGTAAAGCTCAACATAAGCTTGACGAACAGCACTTTACTTTTGAACTGGGTATTCAATCTTCTGCACTCAGCATCATGTTCAACAACTTTAGATCATGACCTTTACTTTAGTCTTCTCTTATACAGTATTTTTTTTCCTCATTTATTTTTTCTGGGTTTGTCTGGTCTTGTTTCTTTCTGTCCCTTGAATTCTGATATCTGCTGAACAGCCATTTATGCCAAATTTGGACATGGACTTTGTTTCACCACTCCTTTTAGCAATTGAACCAAGAATTTTTGCATTATTTACTTTTTCCTTCCCTCCATTTATCTTGTTCTTACTGCCCCTTCCACCTTCTACTGCCTTAAAAACTCTTACATTTCTCATTTTTCTTCAGTGCTGATGAAGCACCAGCTCAACCTGAAATGTTAACTCCGTTTGTCTCCATAAATGCTGTCTGAGCTTCTGAATATTTTCAGCTTTCTTGATTTCACATTTTCAGCATCTATTGTAATTTAATTGTGCAACTCACTCATGCCCAGTAACCATGCACATGCTGAACCTAACTTGTGACACTCAGCTCAAGTAAATGCTGCAGAACTAACCACTACTAGCTAAGTGTTGGAGTAAACAGCTACCATCAATCCTCCTTTATATTCTTTTAAAAGGAAATTAATGGTTTGGACTGTCTTTGTGGGGCACTGTGACAAAAAAGTCAAAAGATCAATGGGAACTTACAAGTGAAACCAACTAAAATTAAATCAAAATAATAAAATGTGAGGCTGGATGAACACAGCAGGCCTGCTGTGTTCATCCAGCTTCACATTTTATTATCTTGGATTCTCCAGCATCTGCAGTTCCCATTATCACTAAAATTAAATCAAATTGTCATTAAAAAAAATTACACCCCAGACTGGGATTGCCTTTTTATACTGGATCCAAGAGTCTGTTTGGTTAACGGTTGTAGAGGAAGATCCATGAGTGGCCCCTAATAAGAAAAATAATTTCTTAGCAAGATGTCGTTTATTCTGTGATACCACTAGGTACAAGTTACACAGTCTAAGTTATGATGTCTAACTAGCCAATCAGAAGACACTGATGTCACATCTGGCTCCATTGAAATCTCCAGCCAAAGTCCGCTTGTCCATCATGTATGTGAAGGCTATGTGAAATCATCAGATTGATCGGAAGTTCAATACAATCTCAAACTCTTTCAGAGCCAATACCTTGTGCAATCTGAGTTGGTGACTGCAAGTGTCAGTTAAGTGACAATGCTTCTCATTAACGATCAGGCATTGCTCTTGAGCTTCACTTTGTCAAGTGAATGTGATTGAGAAACAAAACTTGCACAGCGAGTTGTTAAGATCTGGAATGCACTGCTTGGATTTGTGGTTGAGGCAAGTTCAATGGTGCATTCAAGCAGGCATTAGACAATTATTTAAATAAAAGCAAGATTTAGGGTGATAGGGAAATGACAGTGGATGATAATTCCTTTTCAGAGAAGTAGTGCAGAGCTGATGCGCAGAATTGCTTCCTCTATACTGTAACAATTCTATGATTCTGAAAGTCGGTCAGGTGGTGGGTTTGGAAGATGCTGTCGAATAAATTTTGGCAAGGTTCTGCAGTGCATTTTGGATATGGTATGCACTGCTGTCACTGTGCACTGGTAGCTGGGGAAATGAATGTCTAAGGTGACAGATGCCATGCCAATTAATCATATGCTTTCTCCTGGATGGTGTCAAACTGCTTGAGTTCTGTTGGAGCTGCACTCATTTCTACAAGTGGAAAGTATTCTATTACATACCCGATTTCTGCTGTGTATATGTTGAATAGATTATTGGATATTTGGAAGTGAGTTACTCATGACAGAATTCCCAGTCCCTGATCTGCTCATGTAGACACAGGCCTGGTAGGTTTTTGATCAATGGTAATCCCAAGGATAATTTCAAGGATTCAGTAATAGATATAATCATTTAATGTCAAAAGGAGTTAGTTATATTCTCCAGTTCGTGGCTGTCTTGCATTTATGTTGAACAAATATTGCTTTCACACTTATCAGCCCAGGGCTTGAAAGTTGGTACTAATCTTATGTTGTTGGGAAAATCATTGATAAGGCAACTGACATGGTTGGACTGAGGATGTCCTAGGGCTAAGATGATTGACTTCCATAAATTAGGGCTACCAACACTTCTAAAAAGTTTGGGTGTTTACCAGTTTTGCCAACTCCAGCTCAATGTATTCTCCTGGTGTTTACAGAAGGCAATTGGAAGGTTTCAATACAATAATTCTGTGATTCCATTTAGTTTCTGGAAATCCACAGTCCACTTGAGCTAAACTGTGATGATTGTATTTGCAAGTAGCACATGTGCAAGTACAGTGACACAATAATGTATGTTGTCATCAGGAGTCCCAGAGAACACTGGGGCTGTTTGAAAGATGACTGGTGGCGAGTTTAACCTGAGGGCCAGTACACCACAGGTAAGGAGTGATGTTGAGAAAGTAGGACCTTCTTGATAACCTCAGTCAGCGCAAAAATTGAACCTATGTTGTTGACATCACTCTGCATTACAAACCAGGCACCCAGCTAACTGAGCTAACAGACTCCTGTGACTTAAAACAAAATTGACATTACAGCATTCACATGGTGTGCTCACAAATGATGCAGCTGCCACTGCCTGCTTTTAGCGAGGTGCAAACTGGTGCTGAGTGTTGACCTCAGGAGACATCAAGGAAATGAAGGAGCTAGAAGTAAAGTGTAAGCAATTGAGTGCAACTGTTTGAAATTTCTCAAGCATCTTCATGCTTGGAAAATTCACACCATCATCTGTACAGTGAGCTAGCCAAGCAAGCTTAAAACACAGGTACCTGACTGAAAGAAAGTCTTGGGATGCCAAGACTGAAGGAAAGTGCTGCTTGGATGGACACTACATGCTCTTGTGTTTGGTAAAAATACACAGCAAGGATAACCATTCACCAGGAAGCATCCCAACTTTATTTTTAAATTCACTTGAAATTAAAAATAATGAAGTAAAAATATCAATAGGGAAGAAATAATAGTTGACTTTGTGTTAAGTTCTTCATTAAGCACTTCTTCCTGCATGTTCCTCAGACATGTCAATCATCCACAGAACTTGCCTAGTGTTGTACTACCAGCTTTCCATGATGTTACTTCCTAGAATACATCCAGCTGGAGTTGGCAGCCCTACCCTGAATTACAAACATCTTCCCTTGTGATAGGTATGGTTCCAGGAGTGGAGAGTTTTCTCACTGATTGTCATTGACTTCAATAAATCTGTGTAGGCAGCTCATCAAATTAAAGCTCATTAAGGAAACATTTGTTCATTAAATTGAGTTTGAATTGAAATTGACATCATAATAATGAGACCAAAATGCTTTTATGCCATTTTTAGGATAAAAAGCATTACATTTGTAACAATACAATTAATTGTGAGTTCCTTGTTTTCTTTGACATTTTTCCAACTATAGTTCCGAAGGCCTCAACCAAGTTGCCAATCGTAATTATTTGTGGTTGAACCTGTTCTTTAGAAACATGGGCTTATTTCAGCATTGATTAATAATCAGGAATGACAACCTGTCCCCTTTGCTCTTAGCCAGGTCAGCAGATTAGGTGATACATTGCTGTGCTAAACAGTAACTCAGCACAGCTTGAGAATCAAATCTATAATTTAATGGTCTGTTTGATTTAGTGCTACATTAGACTCTGTTTTAATTCAGTACAATTTTAAGAAATTATGCTCTACACTTTCAATTTTGAACAAAGCTCATGTAGTTTATAAGAATCACGATAAGGTATTTGTGATTTGCTAATCGTCCATTTTGTTGACCTCATTTTTCAATAGGCTAATGGGACAAGTACCAAAATAGCAGATACGAGGAACAAAGATACGCTAAATTTAAATGAAAGACTCGATCTATCCAAAAAATCTGCTACTTGGAGATGTTTATGCAGAGTTGTTTACGCAACACCTGAAAGAAGTAGTATCATAGTTTCTTGCCCTTCTTTAGTTGTCACCACTGACAGCTAACAGGATAGACTGGGTCCAACCTTCAGGTCTTCAACAATTATGCTCTGTAGCTGGCTCAAAGTTCTACACAAACAACCTAATGATGAGTTTCCCTATCTTCTTCCTGTGAGAAGCGTATGGGAAAGAGTAAGCCATTTATTGATTGAACCTACTCAATAATTTTCTTAGCCAGCTAAAGGCTCACTTTTTTTAAGTTCAAAGCAGAACAGGACAAATCATTTGGTTTCCACTCAACACCACTAAAGAATTTGGGGTTTGCTATTGTGAAACTATGAGTTAATGTTCTCCACTACAGAATTCTGAAATCTCATCTGTACCTTGGAATACAATTTGAAATGTAGTGTTTAGTTAACTATGTTTTTACAGGAATCAGAAAATAACATATTTTGAGCATGTCTTAACTTGAAACCAAGGGGTGACAATTTACATGTCACTATTCACTTTATTTTACCTACTTTTGTGGAAAAAGTGAAGTCAATTTATTTCAGTCTATAATTTCCATTTGAATTTCACATCTAAGTTGTGTTCAAAATTGTGCATTTTAAAAAAAAAATCTTACTCGGAAGCAGTAGTTACTCACAAGCAGTATTTTAACTACTCCAATGAAACAAGCTCATGTTCAAAATAACAGACAGAAGCCAAGGTAAAAAAAGATCCTGAATAATTTGAAATGAACATTATCTTTTTAATACTTAAATTCATGGCTCTCATCATACCCCAGCTGCTATATAACATTATGTACTTTATTGGGACATGGCACATCTAAAAATAAACAGCAGGCAACTGATCTGCTTGCAGATCACTCCAAAAAAGCTCTATGAACAGAACATAAAAGCAACAATGATCTGCATGATTCTCTTCTTAATTTCTCTTTTCCCAATTCTCTCTATTGAGAACATACTGTAGTATCAATAATATATCTCACATTTTATTTAGCCATTTTATCTGAATTTAGGTGGAAGAAAAGATTGTTGATGAAGCAGCTGAAGATGTTTGGGGCTAGGATACAACGCTGAGGAACTTCGGCAGTAATGTCCAAGAGATATGATGATTGGTTATTAGTAATGGCAATCATGGTTCTTGTGCTAGGTATGACCTCAGCAGTGGAATCTATTTTGTGATTCCCATTGACCTTAATAAATCTGTTTAGACAGCTCGTCAAAGTAAAGCTCATTAAGAGAACATTTATTCACCAAATCAGGGTCCATTGAAAAAGACATGATGATTTTGAAGTTAAGAAACCCTTATGTCACTTTTAGGGTAAAAAGCATTATATTTTAAACAATACATTAACTATGAGGTTCTTACAGTCTTTGACTTTTATCCAACTTTCTTCCCAGAGCACCATCTCTTGCTGGGGCAATTCCAAAAGCCTCACACAATCACTAATCACAGCATAGGTTGACCCGTTCTCAAGCAACGTGCACTTTTTCAATGTTGGATAATAATCAAGAATGACAACCTTTTCCTCTTGCGCTTAGATAGGGCAGTGCACATTGTACAAAGATTGGGTGGTACAATGCTGTGCTAGCTAAAACCCAATAACTAGGCACAGCATGAAAATAAAATCTAATCTCTGGGGTAGTATGATTTGGTACTACATTAGGCCTTGCTTTTATTCAGTACAGATTTAAGGAGAGCTGCTTTACACTTTTAATGATTGAGTTTATTTTATTTTGATCAGTCAGTTTTCTTTATGTTAAATATAAATATTTTTTAGGGATTGGTTTTCAAACTAGTCAAACATGAATGTTGGTTACTCGTATGAAGGGTTAAGAAGTAACTAGGTCAGTCAGTCATTCTTTCTGGAAGCATGACTTAATCTAGTATGTTTCAGAGAGCAGGGAATCCTGGGTGTTAACAGAAAATGGTTTGTATTGTGCTGTGTTTATCACCAATAGTACAAATGTTAAGGTCATTAGTTTGTTTCTGGTTTAGAATAATCAAGGATTAACTTTTCCTAGGAAACCTAGGGACTGAAAGATTTTGATCAGTTTTTAAGGAGGCCTAACAGGGGTCAGAAGTACAATATAAAGCTGATTATTTCTAGATCTAGAATATTGAGTGTAATGTTGAGTTAGCTGGGAAAATATGGAGTGTGAAAATGGGATTATTGGCATCACAAAGAAGGCCTGATTTTCCACATAAGGTTTGAAAGGCGTAATGAGAATCTCACTAATTAACAGAGACACCTATTTGCATGAGTTTATCTAATTAGTACCGAATGTTGGTCAATTATATGCTAGTCCTATTCTACTGTGCACTGGAAAGAAAATTAGATGGTGATACTTGCCATCATGAAAATCAAAGTGGATACGTGGTGGCTCCAGCTCACCTCTGCACTTCCAGTCTCCTACATCTCAGGTTATGCTCCATGCATAGAGACTGCCTGCACCCCTGTACACAGCAGATAATGTAGGGCATACACCATTCTCATCACATCATCGTAGCATATGTTTGACTCATTCAGAATACTGTTCTCTTCTTCAATGCTACATTTTGGAGTGCACAAAACACCTTGCATTGTACTGCTTCTGCTAGAACACTTTGTGTACAGGGACAGGCGCTGAACCCATGCATTGATGCAGGGAATACCTCAGGGCTCACTGTTTTCTTAGTGCACAATCATTCTATGCCTACATCAAAACTGACAGTAGATCTGCTTTTAATGCTTTGCTACCTCATTCAGAGCTTAAAGACTGAAAGTACTTTTGTGTTGCCTTGCAGTAGCATTGATGCAAAGCCAGGAAGCAGCAATGATCAGCCAAGAGTGTGTGCTCATTGCTGTACAACACCATGCACTTTCAACATCTCATCTACAGTATGCATCAGCAGCTTTCACAGCAAACACACTGCATGTATTAAGCAATGTGACCATGTCTCAAAGTCTAAAGTGAGTAATTCTCAGTCAAGGAAGGCTGTTGACAATCGGTAGAGGGTCATAGAAGTCTATACCACAGAAAAAGGCCCTTTGGCTCATTGAGTCTGTCAGTCAATAACAACCACTTAATTATTCTATTTCCATTTTTCGAAGTGTACAGCTAAATACTTATTAAGGGTTATGCCTCTATCACTTTCAGAAGCAATGACATTCCCACCACCTTGTGAGTGAAAAAAAACTTTTCCTCACATTTCCTGTAAACCTCCTGCCTCTTACAAAATCTACACCTCCTGGTTATCGATTCTGTTCACCAAGGGAATAAGTTATTTCTCATCTACCTTGTCTATGCCCCTTATAATTTTATGCATTCCAATCATGTCCCATCACAGTTGATCAAGGGCAACATCAGACTTCAATCTGGGGTTGGACACAGTCAGTCTGCTGCTTGGAAGTGTTCAGGGTCAGGTGTTCCTTATCATCACAGTCCAGGGAGTGGGCCAGGATGAGTCCTGCAGCTGCAGTGCAACCAGTTATGATATTCACAATCTGTCAGTTGAGGAGATCAGTTGAGTTGGACTGAGGGTATTGTGAGGTTTTGTGTGTGTGCTGGAATTCTTTTCAGTGAAATTTAAGGAGGGGGTTATCAGGGATTATTGCTTTGGTGGGGAGATCAATTGCAGGGATTGGAAGCCACATACCGGTATGCAGAGGGAACAATAACTGTAAAAGGAGCCTGCTCAACATATAACTAGGAGATGATTAGTGCTTTGAAGGATATGGGTTACTGCATATGAGTGAAGGTTCAGCATCAAGGGGCACAATCACCCTGGCTTCAACAGTGAGATAATTCAGCATGATGATGGGCCAGGGCTCAGGTAGTTAAATTGGGAGATGAAGACTTAAATGAAGAGGGTAGGTGGGAACTTGTGGAAGCTTGGTACTTATGGGATCAACAGACAGTGCAAGAAAGAAAAGAACTTAGAAAGTCTGGAGGGAATCCCTTGACTTCCATGCTGAAGCTGTGATTCAGCCTGCCAATTGTGACTTGAGTGGCTTTCTATCCTCATCCAAATTACACGTGCAATAAAAATGGAAAATAGCTGACATCATATCATGAGTCAGAAGTTGAAGTATTTTATTTTCTGACCGAGCATGTGGTATTTACTTATGAGTGATATAAGGCTCTTCAAGCGGAAATTGCATTAATCAGGCACTTCCACATTGCTCAACGCCAAGATGTTATGCTGCATGGGTTGTAAAGGAAACAGTAACACTCCCCTAAAGAGGGTTCTAACATGGTGGGTAGTCTGCGTAGTATCATTTTTGTAGCTGCAGTTATAATGAGAGTCAGACATATAATATGAATGTGAAATTCTATTTGCAATGAAATGTCACCCTTGTGACCTCAGAAGCTTTTTTTTTTCCGTTTCCCTCCCACTAAACATACTATGAAAGGCAGATCCTAGCTGGTAGCATGACCTGCTTTAAATATGACACCAACACCAGAAATTCAAGAAGCTTCTGGCAACAACAAGTGTTTCTATTACTGCTGAGCGCAAGATAGTGATAGCATGGTGCCGTCCAGGCATGGTGCATATAGAACGAGGTGAGAAACATAAAATTATGTCAGAAAATTCATGACAGCCATGGTGAGAAACCCCTTATGCAGCTTCCCAAATCTGGCGCTTATCTAATTTTTGGTAAAATTCAATCAATAGTTTTGCCTTGAAAAGGAGCATAGAACAATTCAGGCAAAAGTTAGTTTAATCAAAATTTAATTTAACTCTCTCTCAGACTGGGAGTGATTGGCTAGAAACTAGCAGATTATTGAAAGACTAAGCTTTCATTTTTCTGGTTGTCCATTAAGAAGACTACTGTTGATTGAATTTATAATTTGAGATATAGGGTAATCACTGAATTTGATGCTTATAAAGTCATGATGTTGAGGAATGGATGAAAACATTGATTAGTTGTGTATTGTAACATCTTTTACACTGTATTAAATAGCTTGGTTCGATTTTTATCATTTTCTTTAATAAACTTTAGTTTTATCATTGAAAAATAATCCTAGAAGGTTGCAAATTTTCTTCAATGAATGAACGCCATGTTAAACTAGGATCTGACTTATTCAGTAGAAATATTAATTGGGACCAAAACACTTGGCAAGGGAATTACAAGAGTGCTAACTGTTCCTTCTGCAGTCTTCTTTTTTCAGTAGGGCAATGGAAGAATGTCAGAAATTGACTATTAGAATAAAGAGCTCAAAACTGAACTGAGTTTAATTGATTTATCTCAAAAATCACTAATTATAGATGTTTTTGTTTTTCACAAAGCACTGACACAGGAAGCATCACAGGTTTTCTCTCTGTTTTCTCTGCTTTAGCTGCCACGTAACAAAACAGAATGAGGGCCAACTTTTAGGCATTCACCATATTACTTCTGTAGCTTGTTGTTGAGCTTAATATAAAAACAAATCAAGAGTTGAGCTGCCATGCTCCTTCCCTGTTAAAGATAGAATATATGAGCAAGATTAAGCCATTAACCAAATTTAGTGACTTCATATACAATTTTCACTGAATTGTTAAATGTCACCATTAAATTACTGATATTTCAAACATGCAACTGTAGTTTACAATCAGATTACCCAGGATTTTATTAAATGGCAGAGGAGGCTCGAGTGGGCAAATGGCCAATACCTCCTCCTCTTAAAATTGCAAATAGTACAATACAATATGCATGAATTTAATTTAAAACCCCAAACACAGTATGATTTCCTAAAATGATGAATAACGAAGAAGTATTAATCATGTCTTTAGCTTCAGATATGGAACTTTGAGGGCTGCTATCTTGACTTGTTCAGAAAAATCAATTCCAAGAGGGGCTCTGCAAACAAAACAAGTGACAGCAAATTTAACTAAACTAAAAAAAGTGCATTCTTATTTAATTTTGCATTTGCTTACTTTATAGTGATTATATAACTCAAACACACATCTCAACAACTTGGAACCCAGTTCCAGTGTTAGACTGAAATGAAAAATTCCTGCACCCTTAGAATTTGGCTAGCTCATAATTATAATTAAAATAAAATCTAAAAGTCTGGACACTTACTTGGGCTCATAGCGAATTCCTTTTGGATTATGTATAACATCAATTCCTGCTCGAAGTTTCTCAATACCATTCCTAAAAGCAAAGAAATATAGTAACACTGTTCACCATCCAGCGAGTTTTGAGAAGATTTGTAGCTCAGGTTGAGTTTCTGGATGTGAGTTTGCTCGCTGAGCTGGAAGGTTAGTTTTCAGACGTTTTGTCACCGTTCTAGGTAACATCATCAGTGAGCCTCCGATGAAGCGCTGGTGTAATGTCCCGCTTTCTATTTATCTGTTTAGGTTTCCTTGGGTTGGTGATGTCATTTCCTGTTCTCTTTCTCAGAGGATGGTAGATTGATTTGGAGCCAATGTGTTTGTTGATGGAATTCCGGTTGGAATGCCATGCTTCTAGGAATTCTCATGCGTGTCTCTGTTTGGCTTGTCCTAGGATGGATGCGTTGTCCCAATCAAAGTGGTGTCCTTCCTCTTTTGTATGTAAGGATACGAGTGATAGTGGGTCATGTCGTTTTGTGGCTAGTTGATGTTCATGTATCCTGGTGGCTAGCTTTCTGCCAGTTTGTCCAATGTAGTGTTTGTCACAGTTCTTGCAAGGTATTTTGTAGATGACGTTTGTTTTGCTTGTTGTCTGTGTAGGGTCTTTTAAGTTCATTAGCTGCTGTTTTAGTGTGTTGCTGGGTTTGTGGGCTACCCTGATGCCAAGAGGTCCGAGTAGTCTGGCAGTCAGTTCAGAAATGTCTTTGATGTAGGGGAGAGTGGTTATGGTTTCTGGGCCCGTTTTGTCTGTTTTTTTGGGGTTTGTGTTAACCACTCTCCCCTACAAAGATATTTCCAAAATGACTGCCAGACTACTCGGACCTCTTGGCATCAGGGTAGCCCACAAACCCACCACACTAAAACAGCAGCTAATGAACTTAAAAGACCCTATACAGACAACAAGCAAAACGAACGTCATCTACAAAATACCTTGCAAGAACTGTGACAAACACTATATTGGACAAACAGGCAGAAAGCTAGCCACCAGGATACATGAACATGAACATCAACTAGCCACAAAACGACATGACCCACTATCACTTGTATCCTTACATACAAAAGAGGAAGGACACCACTCTGATTGGGACAACACATCCATCCTAGGACAAGCCAAACAGAGACAGGCACGAGAATTCCTAGAAGCATGGCATTCCAACCAGAACTCCATCAACAAACACACTGGCTCCAAATTAATCTACCATCCTCTGAGGAAGAGAACAGGAAATGACATCAATGTTGGAAATGACATCACCACCCCAAGGAAACCTAAACAGATAAATAGAAAGCGGGACATAACACCAGCGCTTCACCGGAGGCTCACTGATGATGTTACCTAGAATGGTGACGAAACGTCCGAAAACTAACCTTCCAGCTCAGCGAGCAAACTCACATCCACTGTGCGCCATGTTAACAACTGTAACTGAGCTGATCCAAGGCAAAGTACCTGTTCTCAAAATTGGTTTAGTAAGAGAAAATGAGCAGTTTGTAAAAATGAATGTGGTGATGAAATTAAAAAATGTAAATTAAATGTAATAGAAATGCTTAAATGTTCAAGACTTTCATTGATTATTGTTGTGTTTTATCTGTCCGTTTAGTTCAAATTATATAGGATGTTGTGAAAATAAGATTGGTAAAAGAGTGATGAGAATATTTACCTACGTGGTCAAAAAAGTAGAGCATAAATTAGAGGAATCCATGTGTAATCTGGTCACTTCACACTTCAAAATATTGTATTTGGTTTTGGACTCCAAGATACAAGGAAGAATCACTCAGTCCATGATGATGATGTTAAGCAGCAACACAGGGACCTGAATTCAGGTGGCCCACTTATGAGGATAAAATAGAGGAGCATTGATTTTTCCAGCAATGATAGGAGATGGTTGAAAGATATGTTAAAGATGTGCCAAAGATAATAAGCACAGAAAATATATATCTGAGGCATCAACTAAAATTAAAACATGACAGTAAGATAAAAGAACTGGTCAAATTACCAGTTTTATTACAGATGTCAGGAAGCTATTCATACAAAGAAAGAATGAACTACAGACCATAGGAGCAAAAGAACAAACCCTGGAATCAGTAAAACACACTTAAATTCTGTGTTGTTTGACCTGAGGGCTACTCTACATAAATGAGGTAATAAGTTTTCAATGACCCTGCTCAATTGTACGATAGGTTAGAACACTGTCATCAAGCAGTGACGACGCATTTCTTATATTAACTTTATGGATTTTTTTCTGAGTGCCAATTTTTAAAATCAATACGTTGTTAACATATTGCTATATTTAACGATATTGTATATTTCAATTATATGCAGTTAGTTCTGTGCACTGGGACATTAGATTTGTTTGCCCGGCTGCACATGCGCTGAGTACAGTACATCTTTCACTGCTGAAGTAATGATCTTGGATCTTGAGATTCATCTGGATATAACGGGCAGAAATAGGTAATAAAGTTTTAAGTTATACAATAGAAATACTGAAGGGCAACTGTCTAATCAATGAAGTCTGAGGGGTCTAAATTGTTGTGCTGTTCTGGGATATCCAACTCTTGATTATTGTATTTAACATTAAAATCGGGACACAGACTGTAACTATGTTTGTAAACTGCTACAGCATCACGAGACAATCAAAAAGCAGCAAGGATTGTTGTAACTACTTAACATTTTGCCCCTGGCTTTACCAACTTAAATTCAGCCATCTTAAGATGGATGAGATGGTATAGAATCCTTTATTATTTCTCAGCCTTCTCTCCCACATCTGCTACATTATCAAAATTTTCTTCCACTTCTTCAACAATATCCATCTGCGTCTTTCTTCCCCAAACACTGGCAAAAGCCTTGTCCTTGCCGTAAAAACCTTAAAAGTTAAAACTTCTTTAAACACCTTGCCAGTTGGTCTCCTTGCATCAATTCTTTGCAGGTTTCTAAATATCGTATTCTTTAATCAACCCTGCCTGACAAAGCATTTGTCTCATCTCAAAACCATTAAGGCAACTGCAAAATTCCAGTCCTCAATCTTATGTTCCTTCATGGTTTCACTCTACCTTCCTGCAGTCATTTTATTTTTAGTCTTTTATACAACCTATATATACACATCATTCTTTAGACCACGAGGTACTGCTCATCTCTCAGTCCCTCCCCTTTTCTATTGATTATTCTTCATTTAGCTGCAAAACTCCTGCCCTCTGGAATGCTTCCTGTTTTCAGAAACTTGTTCAATTCATCATGTTCAATTTCTCAATTTCCCTTCTTCAGTTGACTGGTTTCTCCTTTCCTTATAAAGATATTTTGTGATGTCTTCAAGGATGGTATAAACTGTTACTGACATCCTTTCAGTGGAAACACATATTAAAGCAAGTTAAAGGAAGTAGCATTCACACAGATACAGAAAGCAAAAAAGAAAAGAAAAATGTGGTTCTTATTTGGGATGTGTTTTTATCAGATGCACCAAAAGCTGGTTTTGGTCCAGATTTTTTAAAAAATCATTTCTTTGGAGGGGAACTACAGTTAGACAGATGTCACACAATAACGATGAAGAAAGAAACTTACAAGATTTTAACATTTTTTGATTCTGTTTTCCACTAAGCAAGTATATTTGAAAGGGATTACAATGCTTCTTCGCTGCATATAATACTTCAAGGTAAAATTAACTCTATGTACTGTTCTCACCATGCAATCATGATGCCATTGTCTGTGCAAAGTTTCGGAGGAGGGCAATGCAGTGAGAGTCCATTTGCTTCAGTTACTATCGAAAGTACTTTTCTGACGTATTCATTACTGGCCACCCCCCCTGAAACTACCTGACATGAAAAAAAGGAATATAACAATAAATATTGTACAAGTTAAAATGCATACTTTTCACAAATTGATTTTTCATAAATTACACATTTTTTGTGCTTATGATCCTATTCTAATGAATTCAATTTTATTTAATATTCCTGTGGGTAGGGAAACAGTTTTAGTTCCATGTCAAGATTAACACTATTAATGATTTCAGCTGACATGATGCGAATGGCTGAGTTGTGGCCAGGAATGGATTTCTCAGGGTAGAAGTCACCATGTGGGTATAGTCAGTGCATGGCCACAGTCACAATGAGTTCTTCCTTTTGTTCTTGATGAAACATTTATCCGCAAACTAATGCTGTTAAGAAGGTGACCAAACACTAGCCACGAGGCTCACATTCCAAGCAGTAAAGTCACACCAGAAAGAGAATAAGATTATAATGTTGTTTGGAAATAGTGCATGCCTTCAATTCTTCAGTTGCAAGGGCTTACAGATGATCTGCACTCAGGTCTTATCAAAATGCAAATTTCAAATTGATGAACGTGAAATATAAAATTGTCACAATTTGGACCACTTCTAAATCTGGCTCCAGCCGCCATGCAAAACAGTTTTACCTCTCTATGTAGGCTAGCTCCAAATTTTGAATCTCTCTCATAAAAACAGAGATGCATCATAACATATATGAACAGAATAATTAAAATATCTGGAACAGATCACTAACTGCACAAGAGCAAGCCAGGTGACACTCTGGCTTTCTGTTTCTGTACCAAAGTTCTTAGAATTCACTGAGCATGGCGAGTTCCCCAATATTTATTATTACGATGTAAAACGCAAGATAAACAATAGGATACTGACCAAGGCTGGATTTGATTGAGGCAACAGACCTTCCTTCTTACAGAAGAGAATAGCTCGATGTGTGCGTTTTGCTAGGTGAGCTGTCACTGTATGTTGCACAGCAGCAGCAATGTCATTTACACAGGGCAATATCTGACCCATTTGGAAACCTGGTTGAGAAAAATATCTAACTTAATACAGTGTACAACATAATCAGTAAGTCACTACTGTCTGGTAGATTAAGTAGAAATACCAAAAAACATGCAAACCTTCTTCCCTTTCCTTTTTGATAATTATTTGATTGACTTGATTGCGGAGACCAGCAAAGGAAAAATCACAGTCCAGGTGCTGGCTCATAGGCTGTGTTAATTCAAACTGCATCCTGTTTCCCATTTCAGCTAAATATTCAATGGCTTCACCTCCACTCATTGTATGACACGCTGGGTGATTTTTGAGGGACAATCTTCGTGCAACCTGTGAAGATATATCACTGTGATTTAAAACAGCTACTATCAAGAAGAAATCTTACATTATTTTCTAAATCAAAACATTTTAGATGCACTGAAGTTGTAATGTAAGCATAAATGAATATAACTCAAGATTGGTAAACTTTAACAATCTGCTTATATTCATATGTTAAGTTAAATATACCTACTTCAAGCTACATTATGTCTCAATTTCTCACATGTAAAAACATTTCAAGTTCATAAAGACATTTTATCAGATACAAATACTTACCAATTTATACAGCAAAATTAGACACCTAACACTCTTTGACAAGAAAAATTCCTAAAGTATCTGACATGACTGAAGTGTCTTTTAACTAAACCTTAATGAAGGAAAAGCCGGATATGGTAAACTAAGTACATAACTAAGCATTACAGTGGAATTTCCTGTACATTTGCACCACATTTGGGTGCAAATCAAGATTCAAGCAAAATATCCACAGTACAAGCTTGAGGAAATTCAGGTGCAAGTATACCAAGCACACAATCACATCACATCCCTTAAAAATTTTTCCGCTCGTTTACATCTGCTGATCAATCTCTATTAACAAGCATTATCAAATCTGCTCCCTGGCCCAAGAACTAGAGGCATATATTTCCTGCTAACATGCTGCTTCAAAGCAAATGGAATGCTAGGCTCAGAATTTAACTGCAGGTTGTACAGACACTGTACAAAATCTTGCTGCTATTCATTTATGATCTTAAAGTTTCCCTCTGTACATACCTTGTCTAATGTGTCTCCTGGTGCTTCATCCAAAGTTTGTCCAAGAAGGAGGAAGTCAGAAACTCCACGGGCAACGGCCAGCAAACTGTGTCCACCAGAAACCAGGAGGACCAGGAAGGGAAATTCCACCATGTGCAGCATTCTAACAGTTAGTGCATGCGCCTCCATGTGATGAATCGGGATAAAAGGTTTCTTATATTGTTCTATTAGTTTTAAGCTGTACTCTAGGCCCACTTTCAAGCTTAATGCAAGTCCTGGTTTTATGGTAGTTGCTATTGCTGTCAATTCACAAGGAGAAACACCACTCTTATCTATTGCTTCTTGGACCACATTTTCAATGTGTTCTTTGTGTAGCTTTTGAGCAACGGTTGGAATTATACCACCTGCCCTAAGGCAAATCAAAGGAATATGCAAGCTATTTTGGTTTATATTAATAAAATAATTATAAAAATTCATGATGTAGCTAGGATATTCAAATTTAAAATCACTGATTTTGTAATCATAGAAGGTTACAGCACTTGAACACTTTAATCCAAATAGAGGATTGCATCACCTGCTGCAGTTTTGATTTGAACAAAAAAAAATCTGCTCTGCATTTAAAGTATCTTCTGATCACAAAAGAATAAGAAGTTAAAGTCGATACAATCATTGATTTTTTGATTATCACAAGTTATAATTTTCATCTTTTCAGTTCACAGGAAAAAAAACACTAACTGCTTTCTGACGTTTACCCACTCTGGCATATTTTGACAAGCATTTATTTTGCAAACATTATTAAAATAACGTAAAACAATCAGAAAACCATTTATATATTCTTGTAGATTTCCACCTTGTCATTTGTTCCTGACATACTTTTTAAGCAATGTGATTCATCCAGGGACTTGTCGCTTTTAAAACAACTTAGAATTGGTTTACTAAAGTGTTGATGTTGGCAATAGTGTGGCCATAAAACATGGCATTGCGAGATTTTGTCACATCAGTGTGGAAACGATTAAAACGAGGGGATTTATAACGTATTAAACTTCACTTAAGGCAGTCTTGCACGTTATATTTCCATCGCCGCCCCCTAACCCGCCCCAAAACGAAAAGGGACCCGGAAGAGCGTCTTTTTTATCATTAGGAGCACCTACTTGAGATGAGTTCCTTTCTGAGAATGCAGGGCTTCTCCCAGGATGTTCCCCGTTTCGTCCACCACAGCTGCTCCGGTGTCATCGCAGCTGGTGTCGATGCCCAGCACCAGCCTGGCACTGCACTGAGCCGCCCCACGAGCCCAGCCGGACACGGCCCGCGCGCACAAACCCTGGGCCCTCACCATGGCAACGCTAGGCCGCCGCCTCCTCCTCCTCACAAAACGAGGTCGGTAAAGAGAGAGGGGATAAATCAGTTACTGGTTTAAAACAAAGAGTGAGGAGAGGCATCTAGAATAAATACACCGACATTATTACCCCCTTCCCCGGCACAACCCGTGCTGTTTAGTTTTAGCATAAATACTCCAGGAAGTCAAGAGAACCCATTATGTCCCTCAACTGTGTTTTCTTTTTGGGGAAAGGGACGGGTGGAAGATGTGTCACAATTAATACCTTCCCCGGTTCCGGCCGGGGAATCGTTCCGACGTGCTGGTTCTCTGCTTGGCCCCGGTTCCGGTTTTATTTTTAATTTGTTCAAGCTGGGGACCCTGGAGATCTTTTGGAACGGATTTCCTCTGCACTGACACGGAATTAATCGGCAGGCCAAGTCTGCGGTTACTGCAGATACCCCCAGCTGCTGAAATGGCAGCGTCCCAGAGCAGCTGACCCGTCACTGCCCCTCCCCCTTCTCCCTCCTGCCCGTCCCCTTCTACTCCCCATTCCCCCTCCTATTCCCCCCATCCTCCACCTCACCCTAACCCCCCATCCCAGGTGATCAAAAATGCTGTCAACTTTATTTCTGCCCTCACATCCCCACCCCAACAAAAATAAAGACAGAAGCCCCCTCTCGCCCTCACATTTCACCCCACCAACCTCCGCATCCAATGTATCATTCTCTGCCACTTCCGCCATCTACAATCCAACCCCTCAACCAAAGAGATATTTCCCTTCCCACCCCTATCTGCCTTCGTACGGACCGCTCTCTGCGATTCCCTCAGCTGCTCCACACTCCCCACTAACCCCAACACCCCCGGCACCTTTAGGAAGTGTGACACTTGACCCTACACATCACTCCTCACCTCCATTCAAGGCACAAAACAAACCTTTCACATGAGACATGGGTTCGCCTGCACATCCATCAACGTAGCCTACTGTATCCGCTGCTCCTGATGTGGCCTCCTTTACATCGGTGACGCCAAGCAGAGACTCGTATTCCATTTCGCAGACGATCTGCGCTCTGTTCGCAACAAGCAATAACACCTTCAGTCACAAATCATTTCAACTTCAACTCCAACTCCCACTCCCTGGGTGACATGTCCATCCTGGGCCTCCTCCAGTGTCACAATGACACCATCCACAACCTGGAGGAGCAGCACCTCATATTCCGCTTCGGGGGCCTATAGCCTAATGGTCGAAACATGTATTTTACCAGTTTTAAAATCTCCCCACACCCGGCCTCATCCCGTGTCCAACCCTTCCTCTCATCCACACCACGCTGACTTGACACAACCTGTCCACCTTCTCTCCCACGTCACTAACAAATCCCCACCTATCACCAGCCCACCTACCTTCTCCAGCCCCACCCTTCCTCTCTATTTATTTCTGAGCATCTTCCCTATTTCTGAAGAAAGGTCCCAACCCAAAATGTCAACTTGCCTACTCCTCTGATGCTGCCTGGCCTACACTGTTCCTACAGCTCCACACTGTGTTATCTCTGACCACAGCATCTGCAGTTCTTGCTAGCTCTGAGTGAACCATAACTTGGTGTCATGTGACTTCCAAGTGGCAGTGGGGAAGCAGTCACGATTGAGATGTTCAAGGTTATGATTGCGGGGGGAAGCATAGATAATGGTTGAGTTGTCAGGAAGAATCCTTTCTATTTGGTTGACAGGTCAATGACCAGGGATGTACATTTAAGGCATGTTTCAGATGGAATGTGGGAGTCTGGAATTCACTGCCTATAAGGGTGGTAGAGGCAAAAAACCACCAAACATTTAAGTAGGACCGTATGTGGATGCTCACTTGCAATGCCAAGGCATATATGGGTATGGTATCAAAAGCTGGAAAATGGCATTAGAATATTTAAGTGGTTGTTTTTGACTGGTGCAGACGTGACGGGCTAAAGGGCCGTTTTATGTACCGAAGACCTCAATGACTCCCTTCTTCCCCCTCCATCTTTCCCCTTTGCCTCTTTTTCTCTCCTGCTTTCCCAAGCCTTTGAGCTACTTGGCAAAACTGATTGCTGTATTGTCTACACTCCATAGAAGCTGTCCTTCACCAGTCCTGATTCAATTCAATTAGCATAACCTCCTTCGGCTGGTGGACTTACACACCAGATTCAACAGGGTCTGAAAAGAGAAGTTCTGTTCATGTGCTGACTTACCTGTTCCACATTTCCAACAATTTCTGTTGTTTACAACATTTACAGACTTTCTTTCTATAAACGTCTCTCTTCGTATCAGAATTGCTCAATGCAAATTAATTCATGTTGGTGTTGGCATGTTCTTGCATGTTGTTCAGTTTCTACTATCTTAAATGTATACATTGAAGTTCTAGAACCATTTATTATTCCAAGTTATGAACAAAATGTGCCCCTAGGTTTAAAAGCTGTAATCTATCTTGAAGTAACCCAAATTCTAAACATACACTCAAAAACTAAAGCTAGTATTTGCTCTCAGTTGTCTCAGCCAATCATTGAACATTCTTTGCTAAATATTCCTACTTTGCTTTCAGCCACTGAGATAATTTTCTATATTTCTAATGCTACCTCAGTATTTGCATGTTGCTCCACTGTGTTAAACCTTAGCATTTTTCTTCTTGAAAGGCATCACATGAATTTAAATACTTGGTGTATTGACACAAAACAAGATTGAAATGTTTCCAATTCATATGAAAACCTATCAGCATATCAATAACATACATTCAGTTTGCGTAGACACTCACATAAGTACTCAATCCAGTATACACATAGATACAAACATGTACCCACTTTCTCATAGAATTGCACATCTACAGACTGACACTCGGTCATGCAGACTAGGTTGCATTAGTAATGTAGTGTCTTTGTAACTAGACTAATAAATTAAATAATGCAAGCAAATTTCACCATGACAGTTGGAGAATTTGAATTTTTTAAAGGTACTTCAAATCAAATTTGTTCTCAGGTATCAGATCATCCTAAAGAAATCAGTTCACTTTTTTCCTTCAAAGAACAAAATTGTCATCCTTAACCGGTCTGACTAAACATGCCTCTTGCTTCTTTTTTACTTGCTGGGTCAAATTTCTGAAATTCCTTACCTTACGACATTGTTAAACACATGCTACAAGATGACTCAATTCCCCCATACTAAGAAAAAGTGATAACCTCAAACTGAAGTAGCAAAGGTCTTGTGCATGGTCTTTAAAAAAAATCACACTGGATGTTTGAGATAACAAGGTGTAGAGCTGGATGAACACAGCAGGCCAAGCAACACTAGAGCAGGAAAGCTGATGTTTCAGGTCTAGACACTTCTTCGGAAAATTACACTGGATGTTTGTTTTTTTTTTAGAAAAACTATTTTTCCTGCTGCACTTCAGGAACAATATTTATGCTGTGTTTCAGTAGACTCTGCAAAGGAACTTGGTTAGTCCTTTGCATTCTATCATTCAATTTATATGAAATCTTGTGGTTTGGAACGGAGCCTACTTAAGCCAACAGTGAGGAATTGAATTCCTTTTTGCAAGCCTACGTGTCAGTTCACATAACACTGGCAGGAAACAAAATATCTAACAACTCATGTTCACATATTGGTAAACACTTATCTTTAGCAGTACAGGGGATGCAGCTACATTTGACTGGAAATCTTAGTGTATGTAACTTAACCTAGCTCATTGCAAAGCATTATAATCAAAATGTTATTTTTGGGAAGGGAGTGGGAGGGGTTGGCTCATTTTCCAAACCTTGCCTGATTCAGCAATGGAAAGCTAAACTGTCTATCAACTAATAGACTCAAACTAGAAAATAACAAAATGTTGCAACTGGTTTTAAACTTATTACAAATTATTAAGTGTTATTAAGAATGACATGTCATGTGTAATATTTTATGAGTCTCATAGATCTGAATTTGATAGCTTTCCAATTTCTTTTACCAATAATATACTTGAAATCCTATGATTTGGGGTGTAGCCTTGTTGAACCAATAATCTCACTTTTTCTGTAGTTCTCCTTTTGATAAACTTTGTGTTGCTGTTGATACTATTGTTAGTATTATGTAACAGCCTGCTCATCCCTCTTATTGTTTACTATATTGGAAGTAATGTCAATCTAAGTAAAATCTGAGTTACTATAAATATACTTTGAGTAGCCAATTTGACAGGTGGACTGCAGTCATTTGAGATGCTTCAGTGCACATAAGTTATTCTGGGATACCTCCAATATAATTCAGCTCTGTGAGAATCTTTCCACTATAGTATAGCCATTTGGGGTGTCTTCTAGTAGACTATTAACTATTTGAAACTTGCCCTATAGGCCACTATGGCAATTTGGAGTTTCTTCAGTACATTGCTGTTTCCATTGTGCACTGCAGTTAATTGACATCCTTGTTGTATTTTGTTTCACAGCTTTATAAATTTGCTTTGCAACTTTGATCTAATTTCATTTACAGACTTTAAAAATTAACATGCAGTAATAAAAAGTAAGATGGGAAGTGGAGTCATAGAGTCATATAGCACAGAAACAGATCCTTCGGTCCAACTTTTCCATGCCAACCAGGTTTCCCAAACTAACACATACCATGGAAAGTCTAGAGAAGCTGAGATTAGTTGTCTTTGAGCACAGCAGGTTGAAGAATGATTTTTATCAAGGCATGGAATTTCTTTGTGGCAGTTTTATCTGTGCAGGGAGAAATTTATTTCCAGTGCAAGATAGTTGGTAATCACAGAACACAACTTAAAGTATGTGGCAAAAAATCCAAGGGAGCAGATGAGGAGAGATCATTTTACTCAGTGAGTTCTGATGATCTGACAGACGTTATCTGAATGTCTGTTGGAAGCAGATCCAACAGTAACTTTCAGAAGTGATTTGGACTTTTACTTAATAAGGAATTGCTTTCAGGGATAAGGAGTAGGGAATGGGCAGATTGTCAGCATTTTAGGGCATTGGGTATTGTTGCTGTCATTGTTGTTATTATTGTTATTGAATCAAGAGGCTTAGAGGTTCAAATACACAATTCTTTGAAAGTTGCATCATGGGTAGTCAGGGTGGTTAAGAAGGCATACAGCACGCAATGCCTTCATTGCTCAGGCCATTGAGTGTAGGAGTTGGGGCGTCATATTGAGGTTCAACAGAATGTTGGTGACACCACTTCTGAGGTTGTAGGAGATCAATACTGGTCGATGTGGGGGCGGGGGGGGGGGGGGGTGGTGTGGGTGTTGGCGGGCGATAGGTCTTTGATGATGTTCCGCAGCAGTGAGCTCTGTAAATGGAGAGCTTGGATGGAAGGTCGGCTTCGGTGACGTCTGGGCTGTGCTCACCACATTCTGTAGTTTCTTAGGTCCTGGGCAGATCAGTTGTCATAACAAGCTGTTCTGCACCCAGACAGTATGCTTTCAATGGCGCATCTGTAGAAGTTGGCGAGGGTCCTTATGGACATGCCAAATTTCCTGTGCCAACTGAGAATGAAGAGGTGTTGTTGTTGTCTTGACCTTCGCATCTAAGTGCAAAGTCTAGGTCTGGTTGTCAGTTATCATCACTCTGGCGAACTTGATGCTCTCCACCCTCTTCACCTCCGCTCCATGGATGTAGATGGGGACAGGTTTTCCTCCTTTCTTTTTGAAATCAACAATGAGTTCTTTAGTTTTGCCGACATTGCGTGAGAGGTTGTTCTCATTGCACCACGTCACCAAGCTGTCTCTCTCTCTTCTGTATTTTGACTCGTTATATATTCGTCCCACTATGGTGTTGTTGTTGGTAAAGTTGTAGATAGCATTCATTCAGAATTTGGCAACACAGTCATAGGTGTACAGGGAGTACAGTAGGGGGCTGAGGACACTCCCTTGAGTGGGGCTTCAGTGTCAAGTGTTATTATGGGGGAGGTGCAGTCTCTTATCTTCACCGATTGCAGTTTGTGTGTCAGAAAGCTGAGGATCCAGTTGCAGAGAGTGGAGCCGACACCAAGGTCCATGGAGTTTTGAGATCTGTCTGGAGGGGATAGTTGTGGTGAATGAACCTGCCAGAACAGAAGCCACACTTTCCTTAAGGTGCAGTCAGTCTGCAAGTCGATGAAGTCTTTTTCAGCATCACGGCAAGATGCCGAGTAAAATGTTTATGTAATTAAATTGTTGCAATCTTCTTTGCAACCTCAGTCAATAATATTGTGATGATGTTTGCATTTTGCTGTCCTTTGGAACATCTGGATTCCCATCAGATAATGAGGTCATGAAGGTGCAGCAGTGCTGGGACTTTCTGTGTTTAAGCAGTTAAGTAATCTGACATTTTGACTTACTTCCAGAGTAGCAGTTTTAAAGTTATAATTTCCTGAGCAAACTGTAACTGGACATTATTGATCCAAATTCTAAGGTGCATGTTTTCAAATGGAAGAAGTTCTACATGCACTCAGTTGTGATTTCACACTGTTTCCTCTGTATCTGTTGTCATTGAATATTGAATGGCAGCTTCTTCAGACTGAAGAGTACCCCAGCCAATACAAGTATATTCTCCTTTAAAGCTGCCTTTACTGATATAGATTTCTGAATGGAAACTTTCATTGTTAATTGTACAACACATTATGACAGAGGACTGGGGAATGAACGAACCCAATTAAATTAATTGAAATTTAAAAGTTACAGTATCACAATTTCAAAATGAGAAGCCATTTATCATACTGTGATTTTGCCTCCTGCCGGGTATGTTACCTGATGCAGCAACACTTAAGTTATCTCCCACAACATAGGGAACTAGATGTCAATATTGTGATAATGGAAGAGTCCAACAGACATTTATTACAGTTGGCTATTATATACAAACTTATATTCACAGTCACATAAATGTCTGGCAACTTGCTTTTCTTGCTGTTTGTTGCTGTCACTTAACATCAGTGCACAATCATCATTGTTGGAGTTTTCTTCTTCATTCCCATGATGCATGATTGGTGTGTCAAACATTGGTTTAAGCTGGTTAGGTTCCTTTGCAATATAGCGGCATGATCAGTAATGACTTTGTATGAGCTGGACTGATTGTATATTTAAAAAAAAACCTTTGCTGATATCCAATTAATTGTATTTGTAGCATGCACTTTGGCCAGTGCAAAGTTTAAGATGTTCAGTACTTGTTCACTTGTCATACATCTCGTTCATTCTCTTCTGTCTTTGAAGAAGAATGACCTTTTTCTTGGAATGATATAGACCAGTGATTGCTGGGCAAGGTTGTTTGCACTTTCCTTCTCAGCATAGGTTGCGCTGGAGGTGATTACACTTTCTTCATTGATGTCGCATTTCCACACAACAATGGAATGCAAATTTTCCTGTTTTGATACTTGACACTTAATGATCATTGTTTTGATGAAATATATCATATGTTCTGATATTCTGTTTGATCATATCTAGTGGGATGATGATGTGATATGGGTCGCTTAGTGCACCTTGAAACAATTTACCATTATACTGTGGTTTGTTCTCAGACACTATCCATTGCGGAATAAAGAATCAGGAATATTATGCTTATTGTGTCAGTAAGGATTGCATTTGTTGTGTTGGTAAGTCCGTCAAATAATGGGAAATTTAGAGAAGTAATCCAAAACAAGGATGTAATGTTCACTGTGCACTAGGACTAGTTCTGAGGCTAGTTTTGTCCAAGGAGTGGATGAATGTCTAGGTTCCCTCTAACTATATGGTTGATATATTTTGGATGACTCAATTACATTCACATATCATTGAATTTCTTGATTCATCACTAGTCAACACACAGATTCACATGCTAATCATCTTGAGTGTTCAACACCAAGTGTTCTCAGAATAACATAAACATGATATTCGTGTTAGGATCTGTTTGATCCTCAAGATGACTTCTGGTGATGTATCAAGTTTGTCTTTGTATGGCCCAAATGGACAAATCTTCTTGGGTACTTCTTTAATAGTCGGAGCATTCCTGAATAACGCTATTCTGTATCATTTGTTAGCAGTTGCCAATTGCAGATGTTCACTTTGGCTGTGGCCAAAGTGTAACAGGTCAACATTGAGAACATCTTCAACCTCGTAGTTTAAAAGCATCAATGTGTAGATCAAGAGGAATATTTTCTGTGGGTCAAGTAATCTGCTCAACATATCAAACATCATACCCTTGCACCATGACAAGTGGACACTGCAAATGTGGCAATGCATTCATTAGTGGTCTCTGGCAAATGATTTCAAGTTCCACATGATCTGTTTCAATGGTGAATTGCTTGCCACATAAATATAAGTGAAACCACATGACCCCAAGTACTAGAGCTAATGTCTTCTGCTCCATATTGGAATATTTGTGTTGTGGAAATGACAGGGGTTTTGAAGCAAAAGCAATAGTTTTTCTTTGTCTTGCAAAAGACTTTCACCAATGCCTTTTTATGATACTTCCATTTCAAGAAACAGGACTTTCTTGGAGTTGCAGCATTGCCTTCAGAAAGCTTTGCTGACAGAACCTGCTTGCGCGAATCAAAAATGTATTAGTGTCATCTTGCTAAACATAGGAGATGTTCTTCTTGAGCACATATCTCAGCAGAGATACCTTGTCCATGAAGATGATATAAAGGTCCCATGAAGGGGATATATGATGAGGGCACATTTAAAAATGTGTGGCATGTTGAAGATTCTCTTTTGTCCTGTGTGGTCAGCATTTGTTTAACATCCTTGATATAACTGAATTAGATGGACACCATGGGTGGAGTAAATAGACCCAAAAAAGTTTATCTGGCTGTTAAGTACTAATTCATGTAAAGCTGCAGTATTCAGAAAGTGAAGGTTGTTACCGTGCCTTGGCCTTACCTTAGACCACTATATCCTCAGCTATGAACCAGACAGGCACATTCTCAATAACCAATATGCACTACTGAAATAGGTCTCGACTAACCTAGCTTTACACGTGTTTCCTTCAAATGATTTTTTAAAAAAATGTTTGCCTTGCATTCAAAGCAATTTTGTAAAACAAATCTGATGGTTAAATATTAATTAAGGCAGAAATCAAGTTTATAAACCAATTGGTGGTGCTGTTTGTGCTTGTAAGCAACATAGCCGGTCTTTTACACCAAATTTAAGATAACAAATTGTGGAGCTGAATGAACACAGCAGGCCAAGCAGCATCCTAGGAGCACAAAAGCTGACATTTCAGGCCTAGACCCTTCATGAGAAAAGCTTTTGGGAAAAGGGCGCGAAACGTCAGCTTTTGTGCTCCTCTGATGCTGCTTGGCCTGCTGTGTTCATCCAGCTTCACACTTCTGTTATCTCCAGCATCTGCAGTTCCCACTATCTTTTTCAAACCAAATTTTATTGACTTGTGAAATCTGAGGGCCGTATTGGCATGTCTGAAGTTCCGGAATGAGGCTTCCTCGTATCACAATCGATATCTGTAACAAAAACCGAGTCCTAAGTTGTGTGAATATTGGACCCTGCTGCTGCTACTTGAGAAGGGTCGGTACCATCGGAAAGGGATTACAGTTGTCGGCGGGGATCTGTTAGTGTTGGTGCGGTGATCGCGGCGGAAGAACTCTGTCGGCGCTCTTTACCGTGTGGGACTCGCTGGACCAAGTGGCTGCAAATTCGAAAGCTATTGCACTGTAAGTGGGGAAGGACGCACCGTGAGTTGTAGCTGCTGGGGGAATTAAAAAAAAACCGCAAGAGTAACTTAGACCCATTGGGGCCCGGGTAGTTACCTCGCTTTCAAGCTTTTTTGCAGAAATTTTCTGATTCGCCCCGGAACATCCTCACATTAATAGCGAGAGTGCGTGAGAATGTATACCTCACACTGTAACTTCAGGAAGGATATTATACAATTGGGGGGTTTAGTTACCAGGACTGGAAAGTTTGAACTGTAAGGATAGGCTGGGATTTTCTTTCGTCATTGGGCTGTAGGAGGTTGAGGGGATGATCTCATAGCGGTTTATAAAATCATGAGGGGAATAGATAAGGCGATTCGCAAAGGTGTTTTCCCCACGGGTGAGTAGTTAAAACTAGGAGGTGTATTTTTAAGGTGAGAGGAGAAAGATTTAAAATGGGCCCGAGAGGCAACTTTTTCGCACAGAGGGTGGTTTGTATGTGGAATGAACTGCCAGAGCAAGTGGTAAATGCAGATATAGTACAGCATTTAAAAGCCATTTGGATAGGTACATGAATAGGAAAGGTTTAAGAGAGATATGGGCTAAACACAGGCAAGTGAGACTAGTTTAGTTTTGGAAACATGGTTGACATGGACGAGTTGGACTAAAATGTCTGTTTCCATGCTGTATGAGTCAGTAATAATCTGGATCATTTTAGTTTGTTCTTTCAACAAGACCTTTCAGGCATTGTTCACATCCCCCTTCAAAATTTTAGATGCAATAAGTTGATTCAATAATATTGGGATATTCACTTCAGTTAATCAAACTCCAACTCAAGTACTCAGCAGTCTTTCATAAACAATTTCTGTATCATTTGCTAAATTCATTTTTTACTGGTTTGAATATATTACTTCTGCTTTAATAGTGTAAGGGTATATGCCGACTACTGTTTTGGTTTAAGGAATATCTCAGGCCAACTATCTGTTGTTCCTCTTGCACAGTCATCCCAAATGTGTCATTTCCTTATTGATAAGTCCAAGCTTCTCCCACCTTTTTGCATGAATGTGATACAAGGGGGCAAATGTTGGACACCTGCTTGGTTCTCAGCAACCAGAACTGAGCGTCGTACTGCAATTCCTATGCAGTTTGTTCACCACTTCCTTTGTCTATATATTCAACTATTTGCTACCTTTGTTAATTACTGTTTTGTGCTAGTTCAGCAGAGTAATACTTTTAAGGCATCTAACAATCTTAAGCCTCTATGTGTTTCCACCTACTTCTATATCATTTGAGGAAACGTATTAGCTCCCGTTCAATTGTGCAGCAATATCATGAAATAATGAGATTTCCAGTCTATCATTGTAAATAGGAATAGTTCATCTTAGTATAATCAATCACTGCAGTATTTCTGTGTTTCCTATTCTGATCCCTTGCTAGAAAATTATATGTTCTGCTCATAAGTATTGGTGCCAAAGGATATTTGCATGAGCTGTGAAATATATCTTGAAGATCATTTAGTACACTGATGTCAATTTGTTGCTAGAAATACAAGTGTCAAAGTCCAGTTGGAAATACTTGTTCATGATTTTGGATAACAAAATCAGAAGTGTTCTGTTTGTCAGCATCAACGTCACTGGCATTGATGGACAAAACTTTAATAAGAATTAACATAAAGATTCAAGGTAGCTTGGTTATTTGTTTCGTACAAACGCACTTTCAAGTCAAAATTGCAGCATCAAGTCAATTGGGGCTGTGAAACTTAATTCTTTAATACATCCCAAATGAATTCATGGCTTGTAAAATCTATTTGGGAAGAATAGAAGATATAACTTCTGGACTAGATTTAATAAATGCTTACTCTTGTTCCTCTACCCTCTGCATCTGACTCTTTATGTTACAAATCTCCCATTTCTTATCTTGAAGGCATAATGGAGCCACAGTGCAAAAAGCGAAAAACAAGAACACTTGGCACCTTCACGTGGGAGGTGATGCCTGTCCTTTCGGATGAAAAGTTGTGTGAAGTTGAACTTGTGGAAGCATTTGCAGCCCCTATTATCAATAAAAAACAGACATCTTATCTTATTAAACAATTGGCTTCTCTCTATCCACTGAACAACCTTCCACATATCAAGAGAGTAAGAACCTGCAGGGACAAGAGTGATCATCCTTTAGAAATCATCATTTGCCTACTCAGGGATATACCAAATAGAAAGTTATCTCTCAGCGACCTCTTTCGTGAAGGCAAGGCTGATGGCATTGGACTCGGGGAACCTTTTCAAGTGAAAATACCAGCATACCAACCATTGACTAGATTTCAGTTTGAAACAGCTAGCCAGCACTGGCCAACAACTTTTCGTGAAAACAAACAAGTAACTGATGCCCTTCAAGGTCACCTTTTTAACACTGAAGAGAAAGCAAAAATGCAGACATTTATGGAAAAAGCTATTGAAGTAGCTAATTTTGGAAAGAAAATGGGAATGGAACCAGTTGGTGCTGTGATTGTTAACCCAGCCACGGATGAGATTGTTGCAGTAGGTCATGATTGCAGAAATGGACCAAATCCACTGCTTCATGCAGTTATGGTGTGTATTGATCTAGTTGCCTATGGCCAAGGTGGTGGTGCTTTTAATCATAACAAATATCCTTACTGTTATTTTAAGACAGTAGAATCCTTTCCTGGTGACTATGCAATCAACATTGGTAAATCTTTGCTTCCTTCAGATGATCGTAGTCTCAGAGGAACTACTGTAAATGGTTTGCCCTACATATGCACTGGTTATGACTTGTATGTCTCAAGAGAACCATGTGTAATGTGTGCAATGGCATTGGTCCATTCCAGAATACGCAGAGTGTTTTATGCAACGCCATCTCCGGATGGAGCTTTGGGCACAAAGTACAAAATTCACACAAAAAAGGATCTTAATCACCATTATGATGTCTTTAAAGGATTGATGGAAGATGAATGTCAGTTTCTTTTGTCTTAACTTCATACAGTTTATTTTTCTCATGAAACAAAATGTTATTATGGATTTGAATTTTTAAAATGTATTTCATGAAACATAATTTTAATTTCAATGGACTACCAACTCTTAAGAATTCCAAGAAAATATTTGTTTTGAATAATGATGTAATTCTTTGAATTTAATTTTTAAACAATTCATACAAGTTTTTAATTTTAATGTACACAAAATCATTGCACTAGGCTCAGCAACAAAAGCAGAATAAAACTTAAGTTTTTTTGAGAAACATAATTGAATGCAGTAGGTCTGGGCATGCAATAACAAAATTGATTGTAAAGTTGTTACATGTTGAGCAGGAATAATCTCAGGTCAGGAAATACTACTTTTCTTGATTCAAACATACTTTTTAAAAAAAAAGTTTAGGTTTTATCACACAATAAATTTGCTGGCAATTGCATAGAGCAAATGCAAACAGTCAAAGAGCAGGGTTTATAATATTTTAAAAGTAATGAGGGATATAACTAGGAGAGCGCATCAGAGGATGGAATTATAGTGGCTTAAGGAGGAGCTATCAATAGTGAAATGAGCAGCCAGAACCGTGTTGTAATGACATGGTTGATTAAATGTCTTACTTCCAGTGTTCCTTTGCGTGTTTTTAAGGTGCAAACAAGAATCTTAAAATCAATCATGGGGATCTATAAATTCTGGAAAACTTGAATGTGTGGTCCTCAGTTCAGATGAAAATATTGCTGTTCTGCATGATGTATGCAGGACAGAAATGGAGAAAGCCAACAAGGGCTGTTGGAGAAACTCAGTCTTGTATGACTGAGGCATAAGTTACAGTTCCTACTGTATGGAGAGGTTTGTAGAAGGGAGCAACATGTAGGGGACGACCCAGCAACGTTAACAGAACAAAGCTGAGATTTGGCCTCGTGGTGTACTGTATTTCTATACATTTGTTTATTGAATTTGCAGTTAACAATATCAAAGTATACTGGCAAAAATTAAAAAATCAGGCCATGACTAGAAGTAGTTGACCCTCAAATTATGCACATTCTTGTGCCTTGTTCCTTCCCCAGAGACCTGCTCTCTCCACAAAAGTGGATCCCTCGTTTACACTCCCCTTTAGAATACACTGTCCCAATCTCTATCCTGATTATGACAAAGATTAAAGGACAGTATTTCTTTGTTCTCACATACCTTTGAGTGTGAAGTTATAGTTCTTGAGTATTTAAAATCAAACATTTAGAGGTGCAGAAGTGAAGACAACCAGTTAGATTTGAGGACACCCTCATCTCTCAGCAGTGACCAGAATCTTAGTGCCTATTTGTGATACTGAGAAAAATCAATAAAATCATTTTCATTTTGGCAACATTCTACTGTCCAGGTTATTTGAGCATTGAATGAGGGTGCTGTTGAATAAGATGAACAGAATGTTGCCTGGACTGGAGAATTTGAGTTATAAAGAAATTGGATAGACTGGTGTTGTTTTCCTTTGGAGCAGAGGAAACTTGAATAGAGGGTACATGATTGAGATATATAAAATTGAGGGGCATAGGTAGGGTAGATAGGAAGTAAATGACCTCTTGGTGGAGAAGCAATGATCAGGGGGCTTAGAGTTAAGCTAAGGGGCAGGAGATTTATATGGGATGAGAGAGAGAAGGTTTTCACACAGAGGATGGTGGGAATTTGAAAGGGAAGCTATGTTTGATGACTAAATGCTTGATTTTGTATTTTTCATTAAGATGTCTCCAAATCTCCCCAACATCTTGGAACTAATTATAGATATTTAATCAGAATAAAGTATAAACTGTGTATGCCAGCATACATTTTAAGCTTTGTTCGAAGTATCTGAGAAGCAGATTGTCCTGATTTCTCTTCACATGACTCTGCTGATTCTTAACTGCCTAGAATAGAATTGGAGTGACATGCTGGCCTATCAAAATCTAGGCAATTGGTATCATGATTGGCAGACTTGGCAGTCCAAAGGGCCTGGTCCTGCTGTAATGTTCCATGTTCTATTCTTAATTTTAGTGTCCAATTTGGATTATTAGCAGACATGGTATTGATACAGTCCTCATTTGGTGAACTGAACCCAAAGCTCAAGCTGTTTAATTTTTGCAGGGGAGTGTATTTCTATTTTAGGCAAAACAACAATTCACTGCAGAGTAGAAAAATGGGTAATT
This sequence comes from Stegostoma tigrinum, assembly GCF_030684315.1. Taxonomy (NCBI): domain Eukaryota; kingdom Metazoa; phylum Chordata; class Chondrichthyes; order Orectolobiformes; family Stegostomatidae; genus Stegostoma; species Stegostoma tigrinum. The sequence continues at coordinate 36,639,231 of NC_081360.1, read as the reverse complement.
TCAGCACAATTTAGAAACATTATAGTGGAAAGCATTTTCCTCTGTTTATTTGTATTGTGTACCTTGTGTTGCATTGCATATTCCAAGATCCAATTACATTAAACAGTTGTTTATCTTTTCTTTTTGTATCTAATTTCCAACTTGGAAAAACCCCAAAAGGATCTTCACCAATAAACAATCTGTTCATATTTCTTTCTTATGGTAATAGTTCCTGGAATTGCCTACCATATAAAAAGTTATATAACAGAGCATGCGGAACACATGATTCTTTGGAAATATGCTACTATAAAACTTGAATTTCAAGCCATGTAATTCTAAATTAAGACTTTAACAGAAACAAACACTACAAATACTGGATTAGACCCTTGAATAATCTTTTAATAAGGGCCATTCTGCTCCTAATAAATTTAGTCATACTGTACAGTCGACTGCTTTCTTCCATCTTCTGAATTTAACATGACCATCACTTTTCAACATATGAACAAAGCTAGAGGAAAGTTAGGAATGCCGAAGTTTGGAATTGAATCAGCACCCTTAATTTAAAGGGGAAAAACCAACACCAAATACAAAAATAAATGTAATATAACAATGAATCACAGCAAAATATATATTTATCTTTCCAATACTTAACATTATCGGTTCAGATTCTGATATTCTAAATGGAGGGAGGCAGTCAGCATTCAAAATACAGCATTAATAAGTCAATTAGCAAAGTTTTAAAAAATATCAGCCATGATACCACAAGGTCAAAACTGTTTTATAGTTTATAAAGAATTCACATTTCCCCTAATGCTGTCTTATTTGCGTATAAGGAACAGATGTTTTGCATGTTTGGAAAAAAGTGGGGGGAAATAAACTTGAGTTTCAAAACTGATTTTATGCTAAATTCTAATTCATGAATCAGACGCTCAAATGCACAAACCAAACATGTGGTTTTAGGTAGTGTTTAATTTTTTGCTAAGTATTTATCTTAATACAGTATCAAAGCAACCTCGTTATTTGTGGTGCTGTTAATCTTGAATGGTACACTGCAAAATTTGCTAAATCAGCAGGCACAAGTTGATGGGTCAAGAATTTGGGTTACTTATGTAATTCCTTATAGCAACTCAAAGAGTAATGCTGTTGCAAGCAAAAAAGCATGCCTAAGGTAGCTAGAAAACCTACTCCCAATACTGTACACCAGTGTCACTATTAAATCAGTTAAAATTATACCAAGATCAATTGGGGTGATACCAACTGCCTTTCTATCTGAAACTAGTTAGCTTCGACTCAACACTTTTTTCTGAAAGCGAAACAGGTTGAGAAATTAGCACGAGAACTGTAAATGTTTGAACACTGACAAATTGACCTCACCACTGAAACTAAATAAAAAGGAGATCAGCGGGTACAGCTGAGAAACAATTGGCATCAAACAATCATTAACCAAAATGCATTACAAACCACAGCTTTTCCAAAATACAATTTCATAGTAATCCCCTCCAACATGAACTATACAAAGAAACCAGTATGCAAAGTAACATCATTTTTATAGATTGAGTGCATTTTGTCAAGTGACATTACATGGAACAGAAGTATGTATCCTATATATGGATTCCAAGTAATGAAGTATTTTATTTTAGTAATTGATAAAAGTGAAACCAGTAAACAAATGTTACTGGAATAATCCATGAAATGGATTATAATAGTTCACTGTATTTAATGTTTACTTTGATTTTCCACAATCTATCCCTGTACCATAATTTTCTTCACCTTCAAAGAAAACAGAAGCAACCATATACTTCTAATGAAGACTTAAGATGACAAAAATAATCTTAAAAGTCAACCTGCCAACCATCTTTTAATAGTGGCAGGGGCATATTCCTCTGTACCTTTATAGTAAATTAGCAACATGCTTTTCACTCTACGAGTCCTAAGTTGGGATATTTCTACACAATTCCTTTCTTTAATATACCTGTGTCAACTTCATAAAGCTGTGCACAATTTCTTCAGTATAATAAAGCTCCTTGCAATTTTAGAGCTGGGCCTGCCCAGATTCGAGGGAAGCTTTTTAGTATTTATACCAATTACCAGATTTCATTTGTCTTTTTCTCCTTTTACAAAACAAAATAAAAATCTGTTTTTGAAATGGATACAAACAATGAAAGTGGCATACATTGGACTGGTCAGTACACTCTAACTGGAGGTAACAATACAGCAGATTACCAGCTTTAAATCTTCCCAGTAAACATAACAAGCTAGTTAGAAAATGTGTGACGACTTCCAAATTAGTATTTGTTTATTCCAAGGATTCGAACACCATGTAGCTGAGGCAGCTTAGGAATCAACACTGTTAAGAGAGATGCTGTATTGATAATAAAATGTGTTGGGTCATATTTGGTATAAAAACTGGCCAAGAAATACCTGCAAGAAATAAAATGATATTTAGAAAACTTAATTGAAAAAATTAGTATTACATTTTCAGCAAAACAACAGTTTACAAAAATCCCTTGCTACAAATACCAATACAATTTTTAATCACTGGATTCTGCATCTCCATGAAGCATTTAAAAAAATACATAAGCACTTGTTAAAATTTAATTTGTTATTTACATTGTTTTTTTATTTCTGCAACAGGCTATAAAAGTAAATAATCTTGAAAACATTCGCAATATCTTTCACATTTGTAGCCTGCATGTATGCTTAAAGTGGAGGAGGACAGGAGAACAGATCCAAGCTCTCTACCTAGCAATGTGATGGAAATACTCCTTTCACTTCAATTCAGTTCACCCCTTGTATGAAAGTGCTTCATCTTCCTTCAACAAAAGAGCTCAGTCTTACATTTGAGCTTGTAGTGTACATTTCTACAAAACATTATCTCCTACCAATACAAACTGTGTTTTATTAAATTTTTGTTTTCAAAATATGATGTCCTAACAAAGCTGACCATAATCCAGACATTTAATGTGGTATTTCAAAATTCTCAGTACAAGTAAACTATGATTATAAAGGAATAAAGTCAAAAGTTTTCTGGAAGTTCAAGAATAGTATATCAATTAGATCCTCTTTATCAATAATACATTACTCTGCAAAGAATTCCAATAAATTGGCTAAATGGAATTTCCCTTTCACAAAACCATCCTTGCTGACATGTCCTCGTTGCATCTTCTAAATGCCAAATTATAACCTCCCTAATGATTGGGTCTAACAGCTCCCCCACAACAAATGTCACAACGAACTGGCTGACAGATCCCTGTTACAAGTACAGGGTGATGGAGAAACTCAGCTGGTCTGGCAGATCTGTGGAGAGAAAAAGTTAACATTTTGAACCTGGTATGACTCTTCAGAAATTTCCTGTTTTCTGTCTCCCTCCACTCTTCAACAGTGCAGTGAAATTTGCTATTATCCATTTGGAAGATTAGCATCAAAGCATCTATTTCATTGACCACCTCTTCCCTTTTTCTTCTAAAATATGCTATGATAAAATCAAATCAGAACCCAAAGACCTATTAACACAGAACTCCATTAATAATACTCAATGGCACCCCCTCTATATCCACCCGAGGCAGATTTTTCCAAAGTCTTAAATGCTCAGGGGAAAAAAAAAACTCATCTGTCCTTAAACTGCAATCCCTAATTTTAAAAGTGACCCCAGTTCTTGACTGACTAACAAGACAAAATAGGTTTCAATTCTAATTTAGTTCTATATTATAAAATGTAACTTTTTAAAAAAAGTCATGTTAAAACAAGGCAATGAATTTAAAAAATACAACCCATTTAACAGTAAAGACAGGTTAGTGTTATCTCTGATGCAGTCTTCAATTTCAGAACAATATAGAATTATAGAATCCCTACAGTGCGGAGAGAGGCCATTTGACTCAGCGGGTCAGTACCCACCCTCAGAAGATCATCCTATCTGGACCTAGCCATCCACCTTATCCCCCGAAGCCCCATATTTACTAAGGCTAATCCACCTAGCTTGCACATGCTTGGACTCTATGGGGAACTTAGTATGGCCAATCCACCTAACTTACACACATTTGGCTTATGGGAAGAAACCAGAGGACCATGCAGAAACCCACACAGACACAGGGAGGACACGCAAACTTCATACAGTCACTCACGGAATCACAGCTGGGCCCCTGGCGCTGTGAGACAGCTGTGCCGCCTTTTACCATTAATAAAGTTGTGCAATGTTTTAAAGCAATCACTAATTAAAACAGCACAGGAGAGTGAATTAATTATGAAAACGCTTATTTGTAGTTACTTAATAAAAGTGGGTTCTTACAGAATAATTGGTGAAATAGTAAGGAATTTTCTAGAAGATGTAAACTGTACTCCATAATCCAATTGTTCCCAGTGTGTCAGAAGTCTTGCCTTCCCTTGATCTGGTGTTTCAAAGGGTGTCCCTTTGACTGCGTGCAAGAACACATACATTCCCTGCAGGTAAATAGGAGTCAGTTAAGTTACAAGTAACAAAATGATCAGACTATGGAAACAAAGCTCAAAAATTAGCAATTCTCCCAGGAAAATCTAATCTAATCTTATTTTAATTCATGAAACAGAGGAAAAATTAATATTCCTTTTAGCGATTGCCCTTTGGCTAATACCTGTTGAAGCAAGATTATATCTTCAAGATTTTTTTTGGAAGATAAGTTAAATTTGAGAAAGAATGGTAAAAATAACCCAATTAGCAGACTTAGCTAAACAAAAGCAAAATACTGGACAAAATACCAAGACACAGAAATGTCAAACAAAGCATATAAGGGTTAAAGCAGCACCTGTAGAGTGAGAAACCAACTGAACATTTCCGGTCAATGACCTTTGATTGGAATGCTTGATTGTGGATCTTTCTATGTTTGTACAACCTCAACCAGTTTCAACTGACATGTATATGTTGCAAATTAGGATCAACGGGCACTCAAACCTCAAAATTGTTGGTGTCAAAATGAAAATGTCACACTGGTAAAGGAAGAGATAGTCTTCTGATGATAAGGCTCAGCCACAAAGTAGAAGTAGCTTTACTCTACATCTAACCATGCTATACCCAACTTTAAACAAAATCACAAATGTACTGCATAGAAGGATCCATTCAAGCCATCATGACCACAGTGGTTGAAAAAAAATTTAACAAGTATAATCCTACTCCTAAGTTTAGTCCACAGCATGACAGACTGTAGCACCTTATCTACATATCCAAGTTATTTTTAAAGGCAATGAAAGCTTCTAACCCTTTTAGGCAGAGAATTCCAGACCCCCACCATCCTTTGAATTAAAGGGTTTTTCTTTAACTGTTCTTTAATTTTTCTGCAAATTACTTTGAATCTATGTTTTGTGATTGTACACCACTACTCTACCGAAGGAAACTTGTCCTTCCTATCCACTCTACTACAGTTTCGCAATTTTCATACACCCAGTTCTCTCCTGGACCTTCTCTGGTCGATAGAAAATAATTTCAGCCAATCTTAGCCGCTTTTCTTTCAATCCTGGAAATAACAAACATTTGTTTGGGCCTTTGACTTAATTGGAAGTTCCCAAGGTGGTTCACAGGAATGCTATAAGACAGAATATAGAGACATCAGAGTAGACAACCAAATGCCTGGGCTAAGAAATGTGGTTTAAGAGGTGTCTAAAAAGGAGGAAAGTCGAGCAGTGAGGGAGATTTCCAGAGCTTGGGGATCAATAAGAAATGTTATAATTGGGAATGTGCAAGAAGTTAGAATTAGCAGAGACCTCGGGGCTGTGTCGGTGGAATAGATTACAGAAACAGAGAAGCAAGGTGATTTTTTTTTTACCTGAAAGCATGGATAAGAATTTTAAAATCAAGATGTTGTTTTGCTGAGTGTCAATGTAGGTAGGAAAGTACAGGTTTGTTGGGGAACCAGGCAGGCTGTGTGTTAACCATGAGCAGCAAAGTGACCGTGTTGTTATGAGGGAGTGTGTGTCTGTGTGTATTTTCCTTGCATTTAGTTGTCAAAGTTTTTAATGCCCTCACTGCATTCTAATTTTTCCCTGTTAATTCCATCCTTACTCTTTTTGTACTTCTCTGGGCTATCTGCTGTATTTATCTTATCACATATTAGCTCTCCTTTCATTGCCTTTGTCCTATCCTGTACACTGCTGGAAATCTAGTGGCTGGGGAAGCATCCTGATTTGGGAGTCTCTCAAATTTTCTTTACAGGAATAGATTTATTCTCAACCCTCAGTATATCCTCCTTGAAAACGTTCCACTCCTCTGAAATTGATTAACCTCCAAATAACTATTTCCAATATATTTTTGCAACGTTACTAAAATTGGCCAATTGAAAATATTTATCCTTTCCCTTTTCCCTAAAAACAATAAATCTATTTGAACTATGACCACCACCACCAATACGCCCTCTCCAATACCCTTTCAAGCTAGCCAGCTTCATTCTTTACAACTAAATCCAGGACTGCTACCTGACTTGTTGGGCTTGCTACATTTGGTTAATTCTTTAGCTTGATCATCCTAACCAAGTAGGAAGAAATGTGGAGACAAACATTTCCAAAGTCAGCATGAAAATGTAAATTTTTAAAACATCAACTCATTGAGTATAGAGCTTATACATTTTGTTTTAAAAATGTAACAATAGAAGCAACCTGACTGGGTGGGGTCAAGCTCCCACAAAACCTAGACTTGTTTCCCTACAATTTTAGCCTCCAGTAACAGATCTTAAAGCTGGATGTGGAAGCTCTTATTCCTCTCCCTGTTACAATTAAAGGCTAGGGTTCTCTTCTTGCTGTAAGAATTGCTAAGGATACGTTTATAGGATATCACTATATTGAAACAGTTAATTAGTAGCAGTTAATATATTTTGTTAAGCATTCAATAGAGTTACAGTTCGGCTGATTTTTTTTTAGTTTTACTTTGTCTGCATTTTAATTAGCGTATGAATAAAGTGTGTTATGTTTCCAGCCTGATAGTTTTATCAATCAAATTACATCCAGAATACAACACATTACACTTAACCCTAAAAATAAGAAAAAGTTAGGTTCTAGACTATCTCCTTAATATATTTTGAGGGGGTTTGGTTTGGTCCATGACAATTCCAACAAACGTTATTGCAGAATATTACATGCATTTATTCCTGTCCATGGCCATCTAAATTAATTATTTCAAATAAATATTTAATTTCAGTTGATGCAACTACAAAAATAAAGTGGCTGCAGGTTATTTATCCCCAACTACACAATATTCATCCAAATCTTATAACAATAACATTTGGCTGTAGTTAGTGGATTCTTTTGAATGAAATTGCATTCCCCATTTGTTCATCATCTTTTAAGTGTTAAGAAGGTGCTTCGCTTATTATGTTAACTAATGTTTAAAGAATTGTGAATCCTTTCCAATCAAATTTTGAAGGAAAACTTATAGGTCTATCAGGATTTCATTCTTGGACATTAACAATAATTTCTATGAAATGATATTTCATAGCAAGTGCCATGTACACACAAAACAATAGTACAAGTGGTCAGTTACTCACCAAGTTGTGAATTACATTTGTTAAAGTCCACACAACAGGAACAGTGAAGAAAGGAATGCTCAACAGCACTATATGAAGCATTCCCACACCAAGTGCATATGTCAGCCATATTCCACGACTGTTCATCACTCGTGTGTTAGGATTCACTTCGCTGTGTGCAACGCCAACGTTCATTTTTATACTGCAAGCATTAAAAAAAAATTCCTTGAAGTCAAGTATTTATTTTTATTTGAATCAAAGAACTTAATAGCCAAAAATAACTAACAAATGATGAGGTTAAGAAAAGATTAATGCTGTTTATGACTCTATTGGTAGGATTTCCCTCAATTTTTATGAAACCACCCTTTTTTCCAGTCTGCTCTATTTTTGTAATTTCTACATTGAATGTGGATGTCATTAACAAGGTCAAGATTCATTATCCGTCCTCAATTTCCCTTGAAATGAATAGCTTGCTAGGATGTAGAGGGGAGTCAACAGTCAACCACGTTACCTGTAGGCCAAATCAAGAAAAGAGAACAAATTTTCTTCCTCAGAAGGACATTAATGAATCAGATGGGTTTTTCTAATTGGCAATTTCATGGTCACCATTGAGACGAGCTTTCAATTCCAGATTTTATTAATTACTGTAAATTTAAATGTCATCACCTGCCATGATGATAAGAGTCAATGCTTGGATCTGTGGTTTACTAGCTCATTTCCATTAACACTACATTATAACTAACAATGCTGTTGCTCCATTTATAAATGCATCCAGAATATTTGCCGCATCAAAATAAAAGTAATCCTAAGATTTTTCAGCAACATACCAATAATCTTTTAATATAACCATAAAATACTTATCTCCAATGTTGCAATGCACTTATATCTTGATATAAATTGTGCAAACTATGCATTTTATATAAAGCCTTAATTTTACCTTATAGGGTCAAGAACATTTATGCCACGTGAACTGCAAAAATTTGCTAATAGGTGTAATGCAGAAAAGCTGATGTTTAATTGTATAGCAAAAGGTCATTTGGGCCAACCTTTACTCCTTGTGAGACCAATCCAAAACTAAGCCTACTGCCCAGTTTGGAAAAAAAACTCCATTTTTCTTTTGCTGCCAATGTTTATCTTGTTTTTCCATGACAGAGTGCAATGTTCTCTGTGCTATTTATGATAATGTGTTCCATACTGCAGACTTCCTGCATAAAGGCATTTCTTATAATCTCTATCATCACTGATTAATTTAAAATTAATAACACCAAATGGACTCTGCAGCCACAGCACCTTGATATTTGGACTGTACATACTCTATGGCTTAAAATGTATTTTCTATAACTGCTCAGAGCAATCTGACTTGTTCAAACAATGTTAAAATTTACTTTCATCCTACTTATATTCCTACCTATAAAAAGCCCTAAGCGCTGGCAAAATGTTTGATTTAATCTCCCCGAAATTGCAGGCAGTTAAGCACATGGAACATGGCAATGTTCATCCACACTCTTCAGCCTCATTACACTGAATGTATGCTGCCACTTTTCTCCTCAAAATGTATTAACCACCACATTTAATAAAATTGCTTCAATCAGATAAACCTATGTACATCTTCCTGAAGGTTTTAACTTCATGGTTGGTGGTGGGTGGGGAAACCAAGATACAATAAAGATACAACAGCATGGGAGGCAGTTGAGATAAAGTTCGCTAAGCTGATAGCAGGTATGGAGGGACTATCTTATGAAGACAAGCTGGAAGACAGAAAAATGTTGAGGCAACCTTATTGAAACATATAAAATCCTTGGAAGATGCAGAAAGGTGGTTTCACATTGAAGAGTCTAAAACCAGAGGATATAAGCTCAGAATAAGGGTGGCTAATTTAAGATTGAAATGGGGAGTCACTTCTTGTCTGAGAGTAGAGAATCTATAAAATTCTTCATCACAAATAGCTGTTGAAGCGGAATCATTAAATATTTTCAAAACTGAGAGACAGATTTTTAATCAGTATCGGAATTAAGGCTTATGGGGAAAAAGGAAGGAATGTGGTACAGTAGACTCGATAGGTCAAATAGCACACTTCTGCTTCTGTGTTTTATGTTCTTCCCACTATATTTTAAATGTTCAATTCTACCATGATTTAAAAGACAATGCAAAATATTTACCATCTTCTCCACATTGGATCAACAGCAGGTTATTTATTCATGACTGATTTATGACCTAACTCCATATTCTGGTTTTGGTCCTGTATACTTTGATACCACTGGTAAAAAAGGAGTGACTGACACAGTATCAATTGCTATTTGAAGATGAGTTCCAAATTTCTACACCCTCTGTATAAAGAAACATTTTTAAAACTACTCTCAAAAAGGGCTAGCTCTCCCTCTTTTAACCATACCCTCTATTCCTCAAGTCCCCAACTAGAAACTCTGTCCAAAGTTGAGGTCCTCGTAGGACTTCACAAGTCACATCCTTTTGATAATAGGAGCTGTCCATTATCTCTACTGTCTCGTTCCAACCTTGTAATGATTTCAGGTGGAAGCAAGTTTACTTATGTAAATAAATTGGAGAAGCTGGCATTGTTTTCCTTAGGGAAGAGGAACTGGAGTTTTGAGAACAGTGTTCAAAATCCTGAGGGGTCCATCAGAATAAAAGGAAACATACTCCCATTGATGGAGGGTCAAGAACTAGAGGACAGGTCTAAAGTGATTGATTTTAAAAAAAGGAACAAAAGCTTAAATGGGGCAACAATTTTGTTTCACGAAAATTATGATGATCTAGAGAATGTGATTTCTGATTAAATCAAAACTTTCAAAGGGAATTAGAGGAAAATAAAATGCAGGGCTTCAAAGAAGGGTGGGACAATGATGCTATCTGAATTGCTCCTGCAAAAAAAAGGACAGACTTGACAGATTAAATCACCCCTGTCTATGCTGTAACTTTTCAATGACTTCCCATCATTATTCAGTTAGTTTGATGGAAAGGTTACCAAATAGGTTAAATTGGGAGTGAACTTCACTCTTACCAGGCTAGCACCTTACATCTAACTATCCTTTCTCCAATTTTATACTGAATCTGTCTATTATGACTAGCATCTACTTATACTGCTTGATTCTGGGAAGTAAAGTGGTGTTTCTCTTGGACAAGAGACATGACCCAAAAGGGAAACTGTACTCATTTAAATACAGACTGTTTAAGTTACAAGTTCAATACCAGCGTTTCACCAGCATCCCCAACCTTACTTCAGCTGTCAGAATATCCTTCCAGTCCTTCATCAATCACCTGAATTATCTTTACACTGGTTTAAATTGAGATTTCACCTGATGTGATTGCTCTGTTATTATGGTAAATATCAAAATTTATTGTTAATGATAAGCTTGGGACAGTGAGTAAAAACTCATTTACTAATCAGAAGGCTACGGGTTCAAGTCTGCCATCCAAGATTTTAGTATGTAAAGTAGTGACATCTCACTGAAGTACTCAATACGTGTTCCACTGTCAAAACAGTCTTTCAGATAAGACAGCAAACAAATTCATGGCACTAGAGTGAGAGTCTTAGGGGTGTACAGCATGAAAACATACCCTTTGGTCCAACTTGTCCATGCTGACCAGATATCCCAAATAAATCTAGTCCCATTTGCCTCATATCTGTCTAAACTCTTCCTATTCATATACCCATCCAGATGCCTTTTAAATGTTGTAATTGTACCAGCCCTCAACACTTCCTCAGGCAGCTCATTCCATCCATACACCACCCTTTACATGAAAATGTTGCCCCTTAGCTCCCTGTTAAATCTTTCTGCTCTCACCTTAAAGCTATGTCCTCTAGTTTTAGACTCCCCCACCCTAGGGAAAATACCTTGTCCATTTATCCTCTGCATGCCCCTCATGATTTTATAAACCTCTATAAAAGGTCAGTCCCTCCCTATAGCTCAAACCCTCCAACCCTGGCAACATCCTTGTAAAATCTTTTCTGAACTCAGTCAAGTTTCACCACATCCTTCCTATAGCAGGGAGACCACAACTGCACACAGTATTCCTAAAGTGGCCAAACTAATTTCCTGTACAGCTACAACCAGACTTTCCAAATCCTATATTCAATGCACTGACCAACAGGACAAGCATACCAAATGCCTTGTTCACTATCCCATCAACCTGCGATTCCACTTTCAAGGAACTAACTATGAACCTGCACTCCATGGTCTCCTTGTTCAGCAATATTTCCCAGGACTTACCATTAAGTGTATACGTCCTGCTCGGATTTGTTTTTCCAAAATGCAGCACCTCATATTTATCCAAATTAAGTTTCATCTGCCATTTCTCAGCCCACTAGCCCATCTGATCAAGGTTCCCTTGTACCCTGAGGTAACCTTCTTTGCTATCCACTACACCTCAAATTTTGAGTTCCTTCAGTGTCTTGGCTAATAGTTATCCCTCAACCAGCATCTCAAAACAGACCATCTTGTAATTCCCTCATTGCTGTGCCCAAACTGTCTGCTCAAATACCATACATTGCAACAGTGGATGAGTTGGTGTGCCTACCTCGACAGGAGACCTGGATTCAAGTCCCACCTGCTGTAAAGGTCAGAGTCATAGTCCTACTGCACAGAAACAGACCCTTCTGTGCAACTTGTCCATGCCGACCAATTCTCCTAAATTAATCTAGTCCCATTTACCAGCATTTGCCCCATATCTAAACCCTTCCTATTCATATAACCATCCAGATGCCTTTTAAAATATTGTAATTGTACCAGCCTCCACCACTTCCTCTGGCAGCTCATTCCATACCCGCACCACCCTCTGCATGAAAAAGTTGCCCCTAAGGTCCCTTTTAAATCTTTCCCCCCTCACCTTAAGCCTATTCCCTACTCCCCCACACTGGGAAAAAGACTTTGGCTATTCATCCTATCCTCAGATTTTATAAACCTCTACAAGTCACCCCTCAGCCTCCAACACTCCAGAGAAAATTGCCTCAACTTATTTAGCCGCTCCTTCTCACTCAAACCCAGTAACATCCTTGTAAATCTTTTCTGAACCCTTTCAAGAGTCACAACATTTTTCTATACCAGGGAGACCGGACTGAATACAATATTCCAAAAATGGCCTAACCAATGTCCTGTACTGCCACAACATGACGTCTCAACTCCTATACTTGATGCACTGAACAATAACTGCAAGTTTACCAAATGCTGCCTTCACTCCCCTATTACCCCATCTTCAAAGAACTATGAACCTGCACGCTGAGGTCCCTTTGTTTGACAACACTCCCCAACATTAAGTGTATGCATCCTGCCCTGATTTGCCTTAGCAAAATACAACTGCTCATATTTATCTAAATTAAACCCTATCTGCCATCCCTTGGCCTATTGCCCCATTGTACGCTGCGATAACTTTTGCTGTCCACAACACCAACTTTGGTGTCATCTGCTAACTTACTAACCATTCCTCTTATATTCACATCCAAATCATTAATACAGATGTCAAAAAGCAGTGGACCCAGCACCAATCCTTGCGAGACCTCGCTGATCACAGGCCTCCAGTCTGAAAACATAAACCCTCCACCATCCTCTGTCTCTAACCTTCAAGACAATTTTGTATCCAAATGTCTTGCTCATCCTGGATTCCATGCGAAGTAACTTTGCTAACCAGTCTACATTGTAAAACAACTTGACGTCCATATGGACAATGTCTACTGCTCTGGCTTCAAAAATCTTCTTTGTCACTGATAACATCTCTGAACAGGTTGGTACAGAAAATATCTGCAACAGTAAATGCACTTCAAAAGTATCTCATGGCTTAGGTAGCACTTTGGGTTGTCCTGAAGTTGTAAAATGCCCAACAAATGGCACTTCATTTCTTTCCTCCCCCTCTCATTTTCAATGTTTGTTAGAACATAATATAAATCAAGAATGATAACATTTTAACTGCTAGCTATGTGGATTTTTAAAAAATAGCTTAACCGACAGGAATTTTTAAAAAAATCTAATAGCTCTTTATTACACAGCTGCACCACATTTTTTTGTCTTGAAATGGTTCTGAGGAGACATTTTAAATTTCAAAGCCAAACTTATACAGTTCAGTTATAGCTACTATTACGATATAGTTACTAATGCTTTCAACGTTCACATCTATTGTTTAATGTATTCTTCCAGAAATACTGCTTAATCCAGATTCCAAATGATATAATTGCACCTTCTAAAAGTAAAACCTGCATTCCCTCCCAATAATTTAAACTTCTTCCATGTTTTAGTCTCCGGTTAAAGATTTAAAAGGCTTAACACAGATTCAAAATATCAAAGAATTGGCAATTTTTAAAAAATCTTATTTTCAAAAGGTCGTCAACAGCCACACGTGAACAAAATCAATTCCAAAAAGGCATGTTGTGCTGTTTGTGTCTACACTTTTACTGTTTAAACGAAAAAGAATTTCCAATTAGTCCGAAATACGATCACAGTCGACGGCTGATCTGACATCTTGCCCAACTGTACTTTCGATATCATATTTAGGAGGGGAACAATAAATACTTTTTTCATCTCTAATTCAATACAGAACTTTTGCAAACATTGGCCATGCAGGTACAGTATGACATTCTTTACCTAACACTCGAGGCTGTAAGCCGACGATCAAACTAACCCAACAAACGCCGTCTTTAAAGCCGCTGAAACCTTATGCAACTTGCAATCACACCAGCAGCTTGTGATGAAGGGGGAGGGCAGCCATAAACAAAAGGCCGCGAAGAACAAGAGGAGGTAGGAGGAAAGCGGGCGCGGGACTCACGGAGACCAGATATCACCGGGAGGAGGAGGAGACAGGCAGGTTAAGAGTGAGGTTGATGCAGACACCTAGCAATGGGTACTGACTACCACAGCGATGTCCAACGTAAACCCGTTCTTACTCCCCCGACTTCACAGTCAGCCTCCATAGAACCGGATGGAAACAGAGGGGCCAACGGAAGGTAGTTTACGTCACTTGACTGACCGCCAGGGGCTTCCAGTCAGCGACTGTCTTGTTGGAGTTGGGGGCGGGGCTTTCTCCAACGAAGGAGGCGCGCGACGAGCAGATTCTGCAGCAGGTATCCGCCGGGTACCCGGGTCGAGCCCCGGAGCGGTGAGCGTGCGCCGGGTACCCGGGTCGAGCCCGGGAGCGGTGAGCGTGCGCCGGGTACCCGGGTCGAGCCCCGGAGCGGTGAGCGTGCGCCGGGTACCCGGGTCGAGCCCCGCAGCGGTGAGCGTGCGCCGGGTACCCGGGTCGAGCCCCGGAGCGGTGAGCGTGCGCCGGGTACCCGGGTCGAGCCCGGGAGCGGTGAGCGTGCGCCGGGTACCCGGGTCGAGCCCCGGAGCGGTGAGCGTACGCCGGGTACCCGGGTCGAGCACCGGAGCGGTGAGCGTGCGCCGGGTACCCGGGTCGAGCCCCGGAGCGGTGAGCGTGCGCCGGGTACCCGGGTCGAGCCCCGGAGCGGTGAGCGTGCGCCGGGTACCCGGGTCGAGCCCCGCAGCGGTGAGCGTGCGCCGGGTACCCGGGTCGAGCCCCGGAGCGGTGAGCGTGCGCCGGGTACCCGGGTCGAGCCCGGGAGCGGTGAGCGTGCGCCGGGTACCCGGGTCGAGCCCCGGAGCGGTGAACGTGCGCCGGGTACCCGGGTCGAGCCCGGGAGCGGTGAGCGTGCGCCGGGTACCTTGAGAGGTGACCGTCAGGTGCCCGGAGTGAACACAGGGGTGTGCCCTCCGGTTACCGAGAGTGAACCTACCTGGTAACAGAATAAGTCTTGAGTGAATACACCATGTAACAAGAGTGACACTGGAACATGCCCTCCCACAGGTACCTGGAATATATCCTAAATTATGTCAGACAGTTATTTGCAGTGAACCTGCAGCATGTCCACCAGGAACTGGGAGAAAGTCTAAGTGTGTCCGTCCAGGTCTGGGAGTGAGCCATAGTGTCACATAGCACGGTCCAAGCAGTCCATGCTGAATATTATCCCAAACGAAACTAGTCCTGCCTGCCTGCTCCTGGCCCATATTCATCCAAATCATTCCTAATATTATATCCCTATCTAAATGTCTTTTAAACATTGTAATTGCACGTGCATCTACAACGTCCTCAGGAAGTTCATTCCACTCGCAAACCACCCTCTGTAAACCAAAATTGCCCCCATGTATTTTTAAAAATCTCCTCCACTCACCTTAAAAATGTTCCCCCTTCGTGAAGTTCCTCATCCCAGGGGAAAAAGGCAACTACCATTCATTCTACATATACCTCTCATTATTTTATGAACTACTGTCAGGTTGCCTCTCAACCTCCTATGCTGCAGTGATTAAAGTCCCAGTCTATCCAGCCTTTCTTTACAAGTCCAGCATTCTATACCTGGCAATACTGTTGGTAAATCTCTTCTGGACCCTCTCCAGCTTAATAATACCCATCCTATAACTGGGCGTCCCGAACTGGACACAGTATTCCAGAAGAGGCCTTAACAATGTCCTGTACAACCTCAGCATGATTCCCAACTCCTGGGAATGAAGGCAAGAGCGCTAAATACCTTTTTGAATTACCATGTCTACATGTGATGCACAGTTCAAATCATTATATATCTCAATCCCTAGGGGTCTCAGTTCTACAACACTACCATTAATTGTATAAGCCCTACCCTAGTTTGTTGTCCTAAATACCTTGCATTTATCCAGAATGAACTCCACCCGCCAGTTTCAGCACATTGACCCATTTGATCAAGATCCCATTGTCATCTTAGAAAACCTTCTTCATTGTCTGCTATGCCACTAATTTTGGTGTCGTATGTAAACTTACTAACCATGCCTGCTGTATGCTCATTCAAATCACTTATGTAAGTGACAAACAAAAAAGGACCTACAGCTGATCCCTGTGGAACACTGCTGGTGACAGTCCTCCAGTCCAAAAAGCAACCCTCCACCACCACTCTGTCTCCTGCTGTTAAGTCAATTATGTATCCAATTGACAAGCTCACCTTGAATCCCATTTGACCTAACTTTACCAATTAGTCTGCCATGTGGAAACTTGTCGAAGGCTTTACTAAAATCCAAGTAAACAATGTCTACTCCTCTGCCGTCATCAAGAGAACAGCTGGCTAGTATTGGAAGTGAACCTGGTTTGTGTCTGTTGTGAACTGGGAATAAACATGGAACCTGGAACATATCCATCAGGTGCTGTGTGAGAGCCTGGAACATGTTCACCAGGTATTGGCAGTGAAGCTGGAGAGTGTTCACTGGGTATTGGGAATGAACCAAGTGTGTGTTTGGCAGGGACTGGGAGTCAACCTGGAGTGTGTTGAGCATGGACTGTGACTGAGCTTGGTAAGGTGACTGATAGTTGATGGGAGTGAACACGGAGTTCATTCACCAGGAACTCAGAATGAACCTGAAATGTGCCAATCTGGGTCAGGGGTTGACCTCAGAGATCTTCGAGGAGAACATCTTGTCAGTCCTTGGGAATGAACCAAGAACCTATCCTTCAGGGATTGGTAATAAGTTCCAAGAGATAACCTGCTGATAACCAGGAGGAACCACGGAATGTGCTCATGAGGGGCTGGCAGCAAGTCTCAGAGCAACATCCTTTAGATACCAGGAGTGGACCTAGAGTGTGTTCATCAAGTGTTGTGAGTGAATCTGGAGTTATGTCTGTCAGGTAACAGGAGTGAACCCAGCAGATGGCCTAATGTATCAATGTGGACTTCACCAGTTTCAAAATCTCCCCTTTCCCTACTGCATCCCTAAACCAGCCTAGTTCGTCCCCTCCCCCCTCCCCCCCACCACACAACCAGCCCAGCTCTTCCCCCCCCCCCACCCACTGCATCCCAAAACCAGTCCAACCTGTCTCTGCCTCCCTAACTGGTTCTTCCTCTCACCCATCCCTTCCTCCCACCCCAAGCCACACCCCCATCTACCTACTAACCTCATCCCACCTCCTTGACCTGTCCGTCTTCCCTGGACTGACCTATCCCCTCCCTACCTCCCCACCTGTACTCTCTCCACCTATCTTCTTTACTCTCCATCTTCAGTCCGCCTCCCCCTCTCTCCCTATTTATTCCAGTTCCCTCTCCCCATCCCCCTCTCTGATGAAGGGTCTAGGCCCGAAACGTCAGCTTTTGTGCTCCTGAGATGCTGCTTGGCCTGCTGTGTTCATCCAGCCTCTCATTTTATTATCTTGAACCCAGAGAGTGCCTAGCATGGATGGTGAGTTAGTTTAGAGTGTATTTATCTTGATCAGGTCTGATGCCTGGAGAATATCCATCAGATACTAGAAGCCAGCCCAGAATGCATCCATCAGGTGCTTGGAATGAACGTTGAGCGTGTTGATCTGGGTCTGGGAGTGCAGCTGGAGCATGTAAAGCAGTGACCACCACATGATCTGTGTGTTCCGCAGGCACCTGGAATGTGGCCTAAGTTATGTCAGGCATTTATTTGCATTAAATCAGGAGCATGTCCTTTGGGGATTGGCAGTGAACCCAAGTGTGTCCATCCTGGACGGGAGTGAGTCCTGTCAACATTTGGCTTGTACTGGGAGTGAATCCATTAGAGTCTGCAGGGGCAAATTACTGCAGATGCTGGAATCTGTACTTGAAAACAAAAAATGCTGGACATCATAGTGGGGCAAGCAGCGTCCATGGAGAGGGAGCAAGCTAATGTTTTGAGCCAAGATGACTCTTCTTCAGAGCTCGAGCATTTTTATTGGCTTTTTTTTAGTGTCTGTCATGGACTGAGAATAAACAGAACCTGCGCCTAACGTTCTCAGAGAGAACCTGGAATATATCTGTCACATTTGAGAGTGAGCCTGGACCATGTCTGCCAGGTCCTGTCAGGATGTTGCAGTGTGTTCACTGGATATTGGATATGAGCCCACTGCATTAATGGCAGGGTCTGGGAGTGAGCCAACGGGACATCCAGCAGAGACTGGGTGTAGACCAGGAGTGCATCCGGCGTGGCGCTGTGACTGAAAGCAGTAAGTTGTGAACGCAGCATGTCCATAAAGAATCTGGAGTGTACCATCGATGTGTCTATTTGGTTACGTGTTGTCCTCTGAGACTGGGCGCTGGTAATGAACCTGGGGAAAAACTTATCAGTTTTTGGGAGAGAACCTGGAGCCTATCAGTCAGGGACCAGGAGTGAGCGCCATGTGTGCCCCTCAGGGTTTGGGAGTGTCCCAGAGCATGTCTATTGGAGGTTTGACATGAGACCCGAGCAATATCCTGTTTGTATGAGAAGTGAACCTGGAGTGTGACCATCAGTGATGTGAGTTAACCCAGAGTTCCTACATCAGGAACTGGGAATGAAGCAGAAGTGTGGCCATAAGAAATCAGTTAGCATGGGTCATGTCTGGCATGACAAGTGAACTTGGTGTGCATTTATCTGATTGACTGACAGATGCCACATCAGCTACTAGGGGAGAGCGCAGTGTGTGTCCATAAGCTGCTCGAAGTGAACCTGAAGTATGTCAGTCTGGGTCCGGGAGTGAACTTGGAATGCGCCTGTCCGTGACTATGCATGATTAGAGTGTGCCCTGTAGACACTGGGAGTATTTCCTACGTTATGTCAGGAAGATATTTGCAGTGAACCTGAAGTATGTCCACGAGCGACTGGGAATGAGCCTAAGTGTATCCATGTTGGTCTGGGAGTCAGTCCTGAGAATATCTGGAACAAAAACAGAAGTTGCTGGAAAAGCTCAGCAGGTCTGGCATAATCTGCGAGGAAAACTCAGAGTTAACATTTCGGGTCTGGTGACCCTTCCTCAGAGTCCGACCATAAGTGACTGCGAGTTAACCCAGAGTGGAAATATCTGACATGTTGGGAGTGAATCTGGTTTGTGTCAATCAAGGACAGGGAATGAACATGGAACCTGGACCTCAGGTGCTGAGAGTGAGCTCAGAGTGTGTTTGCTGGGTACTGGCAATGAAACTGGAGTGTGTCCACTGGGTATTTTGCTGGCCCCGCTATGTTTCTGGCAGAGACTTGGAGTGCACCCAGAATACACCTGGCAGTGACCTGGAGTATTGCCCAACAGAGACCGAGAGTGAAACAGAGCATGTCCTTCAGGAATTCGGAGTGAACCCAGAATTTGCGTGGGGTATGCATTGATCCAGGAGAGCATCCAGCAAGTACTGGTAATGAACCTTGGAGAGCAACTTGTTTGCGGTTGGGAGTCAACCTGGAGCTTATCCTTCCGAGACTGGGAGTGAACTCCAAGAGGTAACCTGCTGATACCAAGAGTGAGCTCAAAACATGTCCATTGAGGGTAGGGAGCAAGCTGGGGAGTGTGCCCGTTTGGGGGCTGGGAATGAACGCAGGAGAGTGTCCAACATATGCTGGAATGATCCCAGAACGTGATACAGGATTGGGAATGAGCATGGAATGTCTCTGGCATCCACTGGGAGTGATTCAGCAGTGTGTCTGTTAGGCACTAGGAGTGATCCTATCGTGTATCTGGCATATTTTATAAGTGAGCCAGATCATTGCCTTGCAAGCAGTTGGGGAGAGCCCAGACTGCATCCAGCCGGCACTGTTGCTAAGCCTATAGTGTGCGCATCAGGGACTGGGATTGGACTGCGCGTGTGTCTGTCCAGGTCAAAGAATGAGCTGCACAACATCCTTGACCCATGCAGGGAGTGGGCCCACAGACTATCCTTCAAGCACCAGGACCAAGCTCTGAGAAATGTTCAGTAGATACTCTGAGCATGCCCAGAGTATGTCTAGATTGAGTGTTGAGTGTGAACCTACAGTGTGTCTCAGTTGCTGCAAGTGAGCCCAGAGTATGTTCATCAGGTGCTAGGAGTAGGACTGGAATGGGTCTGGCACGTATAGGGAATGATCTCTGAGCATATCCGCTAGTGAGATATTTGGTGGCTACAGGGAGTGCAGTTAGAATCTGTACATTGGGAATTGGGAGTGAACCCAGAATGTATCCAGCACGTACTGGGAATAATCTTGGAACGTGTCCATCAGGAATGCAAGTGAGCATGGAGTGTCTCTGGTATATACTGGGAATGATCCTGGAATGTGTCTAGCAGGTACCAAGAATGATTATGAAGTATTTCTGGTAGCTAGTTGGAGTTAGACACAATCTGGGTTATCGGGTGTTAGGGGGTGCCCATTAGGAGTGACCCCAAAGTGTGTCTAACATGTGTGCTCAGCAGGTACCGGGTGAGATCCTGGAGTATATTTGGCATGTTCTGGGGGTGATCCCAGGCTGTATCTGGCAGGAGCGGACTGTGAGCTGGAATGTGTCCATCAGGTACCGGCAGGTGCCAAGAGTAAGCCGAGAGTTTATATGGCAGGCGCTGAAAGTCTGCGGGGCGATTGTGACAGGAACTTAATGCTGAATGCCTGGGCAAGATCTGGGAGTTCTCAAAGATTGTCTCTAGCAGGTGCTGGAGGAAGTGCAGTGTCTTTCCAGGCTCATTTCCTTCCAGCAGCAGTGAGGAAAATGATGATTGTGTAGCAAGAAACGAGAGAACATGCAAACATAAGGTACACTGGTAGATAAGATTAAATGTTACAAAAATCACGAAGTGCAACTAACTGCTCTGAATCAAATTCATGTAGCATTTGTGTTAAAACAGAAGAGTTGACAGCACAAATAGAAATAAGTTTGTATAATCTCAGAGAATCATAGAGTTTTTGCAGCACATAAGGAGGCCCTTCGGCCCATTGAGTCAATGCCGGCCATCAAACATCCATCTATTTTAATCCTGTTTTCAAGCTCTTGGACTGCAGTCTTTTATGTCAGGGCATTTCAAATGCTCTTCTAAGGACTTCTTGAATGTTTGAGGGTTCCTACCTCGACCATCTTTTCAGGCAGTGAATTCCACATGCCCACAACCCTCCAAGAGAAGAAATGTTTCTTCAAAATCTATCTAAATCACCTTAAAATCATGCCTCTCTTTTATTGGTTCTTCTATTACACGTGGGAATCAGAAATTGTAAAGGATGATAGAAAAGAATAGAAGAGAAGGCACAATTACATCATCTATAATTTTAATTCAGGGGCATATGAGGCTTGAGAAGCTAAAAGTTCTGCTCCTTATACCTAAAGGCACATGGGCTCGGTAAGGAAGGATGGAGTCTATCCAGCAGGCTGTGGGAAGGGATCTGTACAGCTGTTATGCAAGAATATTTTGGCTTCCCATGGACTGGGCACACAGCTGTAGGAGCTATTTCTACAAAATTTACTGCCATAGGATAGACTTCCTCCATTAAATGCAAGATCTAAATTTAGATGTAAATGTCAGCATTTAAAGTTATTGATTTGCGTAGTAAAGGTACTTAGTTACCCACATAAGAAAGCTATTAATGAGACTTACGCTCTGAATTTGTGTTGAAGTAATTATTGTGTTTGATAATTCTTGAATTATTTAGCTCGTTTCACACCTTGAGGAAAAAGTTATTTGTATAAGTTAATGAAATGAGCGTCTGCTATGATCCTCAAAAATGCTGAAGGACACTTTTTTTTTGGTTTGGCTTTATTTTAAAGTTTTGACAGAATCGTTTGGAACCCAAGATCACACCTCAGTTTTTAACTGCATTAATTAACTAGAAACAATGGCACTTTATTTTGGCACTTGAATGCCGTTTTACTTGTTGGTCTTGTCTCTCAATTTCTTGAAATGTTCTTTAAGTTGCAGACTACTGTTTTTCTACTATTAGGAAAAATTTCGTGCTCGAAATGTTTTGCTCCCTACAAGTTTAACATCCAAATTCCCTGCACAAATCTCTTCCCTAAGACCATTCATTCTCCCAAGGGCTTTAACAGTTAACCTTTCTAATATGGCCACTTTTAAAATAAAACTCTTTTTCCATAAGACCATAAGACATAGGAGTGGAAGTAAGGCTATTCGGCCCATCAAGCCCACTCCACCATTTTCTTTCCGTTTCTCTATTCTGCTTATACGTGCTACATTGACAGTAGTTTGCCATTTAATTTCTCAATTTAGTGTTTTTTTTTGTACTTTGCTGAGATTTTGTTCCAGTTAAGGACCCTTTTGTTATTTCAGTTCTGTCTTCATTTTTTCCCCCTTAAAAATTAATCACAAATGATTAAAAGAATAGTCTTAACTTTCTTGCCACTTTTGTTTTCCAGTGGGACTGTCTGTGATATTCTTCATTTTTCCAGAATCACTCTTGTCATCTTTCACAGGTATTTTCAAGGAAACTGCAATTCATGCAACAGCGGTTAGTTTATTTTATAGGCCATTAAATAATGTCCTAAGTCAGACGTTCTACTCTGCTGTATTTAATGTTCTTGTTTCAGTTACTCTTATATTGGGGACAACAGACCAGTTAGGTTTAACAACGGAAATTGTTGGGAAAACTCACTGGGTCTGGTGTTGAGAAAACAAGATTAATGTTTCAGGTCCAGTAGCCTGCCCTCCTCCTTCAGAACCAATTACGTGATTGCTTTGTCAACAATCTTGGATCTGTTCTGAAATGACCTCCATTTAGTTTTCCTTATTGACTCATACCTTTAAGATCTTCCATATGGGTTACTGATATTTCATTGGAGGCAGTTCATAGAAGATTTACTAAGGTGATCCTTAGTTTGGAAGAATTGTCTTATAAGCAAGGGTCAAACTGGTTTAGACACTGCTTATTGGAGTTTTGAAGAATGAGAGGTGATCTCATTGAAACATACAGAGTTCTTAAGGGACGAAACAGAATAAATGCGAAGACTATGTTTCCTTTCACAGGACACCCTACATTAAGAGGACATGGTCTCAGAATAAGGAGTGCCCGTTTAAGATTGGAATGCGGAAGAATTTCTGCTGTCAGAGGGTTGAGAGCCTTTAGAACTCATTCCCAAGGCTGAATTAGATTCTTGATCAATAGGGGAATCAGGCGATATAGGAAAAGCAGGAATGTGGATGTGAGGAACATCAGATCAGCCATAATCACATTGAATGGTGGAGCTGGTTCAAGGGACCGAACAATCTACTCTTGTTCTGTGTTCTATGTTCCTATTTCTTATGGTCATATCTCATTCAGTGCTTTGTTTCGATTTCCTAGACTGTATTTGTGAATCCGGATGCAAATTTTGTGAACAGTTTTCAACACTCTTTCAAAACTTAAACTCAGTTGACTTTCAGGGGTCTCCCATTAAAATTTCATCACTGTCATTTCTGTTTTAGGGCTACTTTGTTGTAATTTTTTGATTTGCTTGATTGATTTTATTGTCACATGGATCAAAATACAGTGAAAAGCTTTGTTTACAAGTGGTACTTGTACAGTGAACTTGTAGATGGCGTTCATTTGGAATTTGGCAACACAATCGTAGTAGTCCAGGGAGTACAGTAGGGAGTGAAGGATGCACCTTGGGGGGGCTCCAGTGTTGAATGTTATTGTGGAGGAGGTGCATTTACGTATCCTCACTGACTGCGACCTGTGGCTCAGAAAGCTGAGGATCCAGTTGCAGATGTTGGAGCTGAGACCAAGGTTGTGCAGGTCTCGACTCTGCCTTCTCTTATCTGCCCAACACTCTGCTTTCTTTTCTACATCTGGTTACAGTCAATGCAGCCACTTGCTGTTTCTTCGTAATAGAAATTAACATTTCTGTGTTCCTAACCTTTTACGTGTTGGTTTGCCTGTATTTTGTTTGGTTCGGATGGAAATTTACAGCTGAAGCACGAACTTGTCTTTATTATTCCTTATCGATATTTTCCAAGCAACTGCATAATTCCTGTGTAACATCTTTCCGAAATTCAGAATCTATTTGCAAAATATACTTGCTCAGTTTCCTGTGGTTCTGTGTTCTGCTTAAGAGCCACTTGCCCTTTGTTCTAAGACACACTGTTGAAATGCCAGCACATGTCACGCTGCTCTTTAAGAAGCGCAGAAGAAGAGATCCAAGGAATTACAGACTAGTGAGCCTAACAACTATGGTAGGAGTCTGTAATTGAGGATGGAGTAACTGAACAACTTGACAATTTTCAGTAAATCAGGGAGACCCAGCATGAATTCATGACAGGTAGATCATACCTGACAAACCTCATAGAATTTTTTGAAGGTGTCTTAAAGTAGAATGTCAATGATTTGTTTGTGGTTTTTGAGAAGGTATTTACTTATGCCCCATGTAAGACATTTAACTAAGGTAGAAGCCCATGGAATTGAGGACAAACTACTGATTACAGAAAGTAGGGATAATGATACGTACTCAAATTGACAGAATGTGACCAGTGGTGCCTATCAAGGATATGTATTGAGGCCTCATTTATTCACAGCTTGGATAATGACATTGCCATATATCCCTATTTGCTGATGACACAAAGTTAGGTGGCATTTCAGACAGTATAGATGATAGCATAACATTCCAAAGGAAATAAGATAGACTTAGACTTAGATTTTGTGAATGGGCAGAACTGTGGCAGTTGGTGTTTAATGTAAGCAGGTATCAATTTTGGAACAACCAGGATAGATCTGCAGTACTTTCCAGATTGTATAAAGTTAATTACAGTGGATGTTGAAAGAGACTTGGCGATTCGGGTCCATAGGTCTTTAAAATATTACAAGCAGGCACAGAAAATAACCAAGAAAGCTAACGGAATGCTGACCTTCGTATGTAGAGGACTGGTGTACAAGGATTCAGAAATTATGCTGCAATTCTGCTTGGACCCCACGTGGAGTATTGTGAGCAGATATGGACACCACACCTTGGGAAGGATATAATGGCCTTGAAGGGATGACATTGTAGGTTTACAAGAATAATAACTTTAACTCCTGAAGTCAGATACAAGGAAAGACAAAATAGGCCTGCTTACTCTAGAATTTAGAAGGTTAAGGGATGATCTGATCAAAGTCTTCAAGATATTTTCAGAAAAGGACAAGGTAGATAAACAATTGCTGGTTGTGGATTCTAGAACTAAGGGGCATAGTCCAGACTGTTCAGGAGAGATGTTAGGATGCACTTCTATACATAAAGGGTGGTGGATGTTTGGAACTATTGCACAAATGTCAGTGGATGCAGTATCAGTTGTTAATTTTTAATCTGGGATTAATGAAATTTTATTAGGCAAAAGTATTGAGGATTATGGGCTAAAGGCAGGTATATGGAGTTAAACCATAAATCAGCCACAATCTCAATGAAAGAGGGAACTGACTTGAGGGGTTGAATGGCATACTCCTGTTCCTATGATTTTATTTCAAAGTTGTTAGAGATATAAGAAATTGACTTAAGACATTCTACATAAAGTGATTTAGTTGTACTTAACAGCAGCCTCTGAGAATTTTAGTTCTGCCGAAACTGACACTGCGTAATTTACTCTGCTCTTTTTAAAATTTATGCTGCTCTGCTTTCCATTTAGATTGATTGACAATCAACGTGGAAACCATGCCTGACGCCTGGGCCATTAGTGAAGAATTAGTTCACCATAAAACTAGGTTTTTAGACAAATCTTGTTTCAGATTTAATCTGCATTCATTTAAAGAGAACAGAAATTTACTGTCACATGTACTTGTCTCCACATCACAGTGCCTATATTGGCATAAGTTCTGGAAAATCTCTGGATGAGTAAATGATGTCCGTGTTTCAGCATGACAAATCAGGATCGATTGGTAAGTTTTTAGGTAACTTGCATTGTGTCTCAGATAAGAATGGTCAAGAGTGTAAAATCTGGAAGACATAAAAAGCAGTAAATCTGAATCCAAGACGCTGTACGGGATCTCGGAGAAACTGAAGGGTGCAAGAAGCAGCACCACTGTACCAATCAAAGGCAAGTTTGGTAGGACAGTATTGATGGAATGGCGTGCTGGAGGCAAGGTGGATGGAACACTTCTGGGAGATTCTCAACCAGCCCAGCTCCATCTCTGCAATCAAGTTCAGTGTCAGCTCTGCATGTCAACAGCGGATGCCAAAGTTGGAGAAACTGGGCAGGTCAAAGGTCCAAAGAGCTATGAAGAGCCAGAAGAACAACAAAGGCCTCTGGCAGCAATGAAATATCAGCAGAGCTATTGAAACATGGCAAGAACACTATCACCCGGAGATGATAGACCAATTTAACAAGGTCTTGAAGACAAGAGCAGGGAACAGTATAGCACAGTACGGGCGCTTCGGCCCAAGATGTTCTGCCGAGCTTTTACCCTAAACCTAAGGTCTATCTAACCTCCGCCGCTACTTTATACTATCATCCATGTACCTACCTAATAGCCGCTTAAATGCCCCCAATGAGGCCAACTCCACTACTCTCTCCAGCAATGCGTTCCACGCCCCTACCACTCTGAGTAAAGAACCTACCTCTGATGTCTCCCCGATATCTACCTCTTTTCACTTCAAAACTATGTCCTGTCGTAAAAGCTACCTCCATCCGAAGAAAAAGTCTCTGGCTGTCTACTCTATCCATACCTCTGATCATTTTGTACACCTCTATCAAGTCACCTCTCATCCTTCGTTGTTCTAAAGAGAAAAGCTCTTGCGCTCTCAACCTTTCTTTGTAAGACCTTCCCTCCATTCCAGGCAACATCCTGGTAAATCTCATCTACACCTTTTTCCAATGCCACCACATCTTTCCTGTAATGAAGCAACCAGAACTGGACACAATACTCCCGATGTGGCCGAACCAGGATTTTGTGTAGTGGAGCACAACTTCACGACTCTTAAACTCACTCCCTCCATTAATAAAAGCTAACACACTATACGCCTTCTTAACAACTCTATCCACCTGGGTGGCAGCTCTCTGGATCTGTGAACATGAACCTCAAGATCCCTCTGTTCCTCCACAATGCCAAGAATCTTTCCGTTAACCCTGTATTTTGCTTTCGAGTTTTTCCTTCCAAAGTGAATCTCCTCACACTTCTAATGGTTAAATTCCATCTGCCACTTCTCAGCCCAGCTGTGCATTCTATCAATGTCCCTTTGTAACCTAGAACAGCTCTCTGCACTGTCCACAATGTGACCCACCTTCATATAGTCCGTGAACTTGTTAATCCACCCTTCCCCTCCTTCATCCAAGTCATTTCCAAAAATCACAAATAGAAGAGGACCCAGAACAGATCCTGTGGCACACCACTCATAACTGAGCACCAAGTTGAATATTTTCCATCCACTACCACCCTTTGTCTTCTAAGGGTCAGCCAATTCTGAATCCAGTCTGCCATATTTCCCCTTATCCCATGCCTCCTTACCTTCTGCATGAGCCTACCATGGGGAACCTTATCAAACGCCTTACTTAAATCCATGTATACTACATCCACTGCTTCACCTTCACCCACATGCTTGGTCACCTCTTCAAAGAATTCAGTAAGGTTTGTGAGGCATGATCTACGCCTCACAAATCCATGCTGACTATCGTGAATCAACCTGTGCCTTCCCAAGTGATCATAAATCCTGTCTGTCAGAGCCCTTTCCAATAATTTGCCCACCACTGACGTAAGACTAACTGGCTTGTAATTTCCCAGGTTATCCCGTTCCCTTTTTTGAACAAGGGAATGATGTTTGTCTCTCTCAAATTTTCTGGCAGTATACCTGTGGATAGTGACGCAGAAAAGATCATCGCCAAAGGCCCTGCGATCTTGTTCCTCGCTTCCCATAGAATCCTTGGATAAATCCCCTCAGGCTTGGGAGACATATGTCTTCAACTTCCTCAGAATTCCTAGCACATCTTCTTTACTAACATCAACCTCCTGTAGCCTCCCTATCTGTTTCACAACATCCTCCTCTACAACCAGGTCCCTCTCGGATGTGAATACTGAAGAAAAGTATTCATTACGGACCTCTCCTATCTCTTTAGGCTCTGTGCACAAATTCCCTTCATAATCCTTGATCGGCCCTATCCTTTCTCTGGTTATTCTCTTGTTCTGCACATAGGTGTAAAAAGCCTTGGAGTTTTCCTTGATCCTATCTGCCATGATTTTCTAATGCCCCCTTATAGCTCCTCTTAGTTCTTCCTTAGTTTCCTTCCTGGCTAATTTGTATCCCTCTAGACCCTTCTCCGATCCTCTTCCTAAACCTTACATAAGCCGCCTCCTTCCTCTTGACCAGTAGTACGACCTCTCTCGAGAACCATGGCTCCCTCGCTCGACCGCATGTTCTCTACCTGCTAGGGACAAACATATCGAACACATGCAGTATGCATACCTTAAACAATCTCCACATTTCTGTGGTGCTCTTCCCTGACAGCATCTGTTCCCAATTTAGGTTACCCAGTTCTTGTCTAACTGAGTTGTAATTACCCTTCTCCCAGTTATAACCTTTATCCTGCCGTATGTACCTATCCTTATCCATGACTGTCGTGAAAGAAACAGTTATGATCACTACCGCCAAAATGCTCTCCAACCAGCAGGTCTAACACTTGGTCTGGTTCGTTGCCAAGCACCAAATCCAAAGTGGCGCCTCCTCGTGTTGGTCTACCCTACATATTGTGTCAGGAATCCTTCCTGAATGCACTAGACAAAATCTACTCCATCTAAACTATTAGAACTAAAATATTTCCAATCAATATTTGGAAAGTTGTCACCCATGACTACAACCCTGTGACTTCTGCACCTTGCCAGTGTCTGCCTCCCAATCCGTTCCTCTGCTTTGCAACTGTTAGGGGGTCTGTCTTTAAAAAAAAAACCCAACTAGTAGAATAGTAATAGCAAGTTGTCAATAAAAGGGAACCTTAGCAACTGAAACAACTGGAGGGACATAGTTCAGCTGTCAGTACCTGGCAGTCTTCAGCACAGTGCTCTAAAGACCTAAAAGCAGAAGTAGACTGTACCCATCACAAATAACAGGCAGGTGTCCAGGACTGCTGATGAGGAATGTCAAAGAGCAGAGCTGAATGTCAAACTATTTGCTGTACACTTCATTGATTTATAGAAGACTTTTTCTGTAGCACTCATCAGCAGTCAGATGGATCACTGTGCAATATGGTACCCTGACGTGGTTTATTAATATCTTTAGACTTAAAAACCAGTGACTCTGCTGCATCAAGAGCAGCACAGGCTCAGTAGATTCCCTAAACATCATCTTAAGGATATGGTAATGCTGCATTTTTCCACTTTCTTGTCTTGGTTACTGATTTCATTGTGAGGAAGAAGATGGTGGGTGCAGACTTTGACATTCTGTTACAATGTGACGAACTGATGATTTCTCTGCTGGGTGGAGAATTCGCATACACTCCAAGACGTGATTATCAGCCTCAAGAATAGCAATGCAGAGGATGAAATGGAGATTCATACAAGAATTGGTGAAGCAACATCAGTCCTCCAGCATCCTCACATTGTTGAGATAGTCAATCCCATGATCAGCCATGAAGCTATGACTCTTTTTCCGTTGTCGTACCAACTGTATCTGTGCCAGCAGGACATAGAAGAAAATGGCAAAGGTATCATGTGCATTGGACATCTTTCATGATCATTATTGCCTGTGTAAGATCTTCAGCATCATATGGGGAGACACCATCACCAAAGTAGCCCTTTGACAACTGAGCCAGACATGACACATATGTTTGCCTCCTGGTTGTACTCCTGACCAGAGTGGCAGAAATATGGATACTATCGATAGAAAAAGAAGATAGGGCCTGAAAGAAGATCTGGCAAGTTACTTTTAAGAAATGTCTTCAAGAGCGGGACACTATCTGGTCTAGAGCAAAATAAATTGCAATGAACCAGGGCTGGTGGAGAACTCTTGCTGCCCGTTGTTTCACAGGTCTGCAAGAGCTAAGTAATTTCTTGTAACAAAGTAATTGTGATTGTATCTTTCACTTGAAGTGATTCCTACAAAACACCAGTAGTTGTTTTAAGTTTTTGATTTAACAAAGTGCTGTATTGACCTAAGTAGCTGTCCTGATTTTTGGCAGTGCAGTCTACGTTTTGTGGGGGAAACAAAAATCCAAAGAAGTTTCCTGGAAGTAACCTATCTGCATTGGTATGTATCTCGGGTTATAAAGTGTTAGAATTTTTTAAAAAGTCCTATTTAAAATAACTGTTTTCGTTCCTATACTAGCATCCCACTTGCCCCTACATATAAACGGTCTCATAGTTTGTATTTAATTATTCTTATTAAAAACAGTACACCAATAATTAAATGAACTAATGGTCTTGAATGATGCTTCGTTGATATTTGGGACAAGTTTGGACCTCTGAATTTCTCTGCTCGTGGACCATTCCTGGCTGCTGTTCATTTACAAATTATTCTGCGACAAATTTCTCTGATCTAATGTGGATGACCTAACTCTCTCGCACATTAAGCTGCAACTCGGATGGTAAATAGACCATTCTGACATGGATGGGTGAAATTATTTTTGTAAAAAAATGACTCTACTCTAAATATTTTCAGCATATTCGAAGAAGAGTCAAGATTGAGTTGCATTTTGTATTTGCACATCTTCAACTTAAAAGCACCATGCTTAATCTGTTCAAAAATTGAATACTTTATAAGCTAAATCCTTGCATTGTTTACTGATTTGAAGTACTAATATCTGTTGGTAAACAAGAATTGATGGTATGCCAGCACTACTAAATAATATTTTAAAATATGGCTTGCAAGTGAAGATGGTGGAAGTGAGGTTTGTTGTGAATAATCATACAGAGAAGCAAGGCAATAAGATGAAAATAAATGACCAGTGTTAAGGAGTTTGGCATTTATTATAATCTTGTCATTTAAAGATCTAGACTGTGTGAAATGCATTTTCAAAAAATGTTTAAGTGAGACAACAAGTTACTTGTTCAGGTTTATAAGAAGGTACCAAGTTGTTTTTACCAGCAGTTAAGTGGCCTTAGTAACCTAGTAACAACTTAGAAACATGCAGCACAGAATGAGGCTGTTAAGCTTGCTGTTGGTGCTGGTTAAACAAAGGAGTTATCCATGTGGGCCACTTCTGTTTCTCCTTGGCCATGCATTTCTTAAAAAAATCCTTTTTGTATGTAAGTCCAATTCTCTTGAAAGTTGCTATTAAATCTGCTTACAGCACCCTTCAAACAGTGTGTTCCAAATCACAACCTATGGTGAAAAATATTTTCCTTG
This sequence comes from Stegostoma tigrinum, assembly GCF_030684315.1. Classification (NCBI taxonomy): domain Eukaryota; kingdom Metazoa; phylum Chordata; class Chondrichthyes; order Orectolobiformes; family Stegostomatidae; genus Stegostoma; species Stegostoma tigrinum. Next base: position 36,607,822 of record NC_081360.1, on the reverse strand, counting down.
TACCGCATTTGTTTCTTTTGCTAGTCATCCTAAATCTATGCCATCTGGTTAATTCTCCTACCACAGCAACCAATTGTGGAAAAAAGCACTCATTTATAATATTTGTCACTCCATAACTGAGAAGGGATTGTAGTTTTTTTAATGCACTATATAATTGCAGCATGTAAATGTGCATTTACGCCTCTATTGCCTGTATTTTGCTTTAAGTTCCTTCTAGTCTATGATTAAGGTTTTTGATGAGCAGTGCATGCTGTTTGTTTATACTTGGTTTATTCTGTTAACAGCAGGCAAAACCACTATCAATCTGATGCAGCACAGAAAATAATAGATTCTATGACAATCATTGTAATGTAGCTATACGGTGAGCTGTGGATTGCAGTAGTTGCATGGGAGCCATATGCCAAATATGTTGATGATACAAGTATTTGTGGAAATAAAGTTTTAATATAAAATGTGTTTAGAATAATTATTACATGGTCTTTGTCAATATCCTTTTGAGAATTGGAACAAGCCTGTATTTTCTTCTAACCAGTATATTTTATTACAGGCTTGATTGGTTTCACAACCAATCATGCAACAATTACCACCGGAAACCGTTCGACTTCTTTCGAGCTCTCAAACAATTTCCTCTGTTGTTAATGTAGTGAAGGAACTCGTGGAAAATGCTTTGGATGCTAATGCAACAAGCATTGATGTCAAATTAGTAAGTAACATTACTTTTATTTTCCGAATCAAGACTTATTCTAGCTCCACAAAAATCACGTTCTGTGTGGGTTAGAATTGAAAGTGATTAAACAACTTGGTCAGCACTTTTCAATCTACTGTTATTTCAAAAATATTTAGATCATAGAATCCTGACAGTGCGGAAATAGGCCCATCAGCCCCGCAAGTCCACACCTACCCTCAGAGCATCCCACCCAGAACCATCCCCCTAATTTACACATTCCTGAACTCTATGGATAATTTAGCATGGCCAATCCACCTAGCCAACACATCTTTGGACAATGGGAGGAAACCGGAGTACCTGGAAGAAACCCACACAGACACAGTGAGAATGTGCAGACTCCACATTGACAGTCACCCAAGGGTGGCATTGAACCCGGGTCCCTGGTGCACTGAGCCACCATGTAGGAATTGCACCAGTATATCTAACAGGATACTAGTAATGAATGCATTACCCTGAATTTGGAGACCATTGACAAACTTATGACGAAGTTCATCCTATTAGTTAAGAAACTCAAATATTCTAATATTCGATTGTTAGCTTTATTAGAGAAGGTTCATGGAAAATGTTATTTCCATTCTTAACTGGGGAAATTTCTAACAATTGGAGATACTTATGTTGACTCTTGTTGAAAATTTGGCTTCGAATTAGCTACCAACACAACACTTCTTGCAAGAAATTTGCAGATCTTTCTTTGGTAGGTTCTATAGGATATGTTCAGTTAACTTCAGTACTTCAGTGTCATCTGTAAAATCCTTCCCATTGGTGTGTGATGCTAATAAAAACAAAAATCTCTAGGTAAGTGTTAACTACCTTACCAGTTTGATGATTTCATACAATGGGATCCTTTCACATCCTTTCAATGGTATCATCCAATGAATTAAATATCCTAATATTCAATACTTTGCATTAAAAAATTACAATAAATGAATAGGTCTTGTGAATTGAACCTTCTTTGATCCAGAAATGTGGCAAATTATGGCCTTTCGGCCTCCATGCACATTAGAAGATCTGATGATGGTTACTCTGAAGCTATATTATTCTGTACTGGTTAACATTACGTAGTGAATTAACAGCCATGCCTACTGCTCTCAACCCTCTTGTTTTTAGGCTTTTGTGCCTGGTGTGCCAAAATTGCAACTTGGAGTCATATTTCCCTTATCTGTTAAATGTTGTGTATTGGACCAGGCCAGACCCCTCAAAGAAGGTAGCCTAGATCTTAACCTTGCCTTATTTTAATGGCAGATGTGAAGTGGATGTTTGAAGTGTGGTGCAACTAGTCAAACCACTCAGCTTTAAGCCAAACAAAATTTATTTAAACACTGCAGTTGAAACTCGAACAAAAGAATGTGGAATTTAGAGTAACACAACTGTTGGAAAACCTAGCCGACCAGATACAGCAATGTAACTAATTAACTGTTCCAATATAGTAACATCCCATAAACATACTCCTTGGCAAAAAGGTAAATTCAGACACACAGTCTTACAGGCAGGAGGGGACAACGTCCAGAGAGAGATCTCGGAGAAAGTCAGAGGAATCCTTTACTGAAGCTTGCAAAACTTCTGGTACTCAAAACATCTTCTGATGGCTACAGCTAGGGGAAAAAAAACTAGAAAAGAAAACCTGAACTGGGAGAACTGGCCATTCCCTGTCCATTTGTTACTGTTACTGCCTATACCCTTCAACACCTCAGCCTTTACAACCTCTCTTCAAAAGAACACCAGCAACAAAATAACCTTTTTAAAATGACAGCATCATCACAGATGGAATCTTAAAATCACCATCTTTCCATTGTTATAAAACTAAAATTGCCAACTTTGTGAAATGAGGGAGTTAATTCCTCAGTAACTTCGTTGCAACACGTCTTGGCACCCTGAAACAAAATGCTGCAGAACTTTGTAGAGCTGGATGAACACAGCAGGTCAAGCAGCAGCAGAGGAGCATGAAAGCTGACGTTTCTGAAGAAGGGTCTTGACCCGAAACGTCAGCTTTCCTGCTCCTCTGATGCTGCTTGGTCTGCTGTGTTCGTCCAGCTCTACACCATATTATCTCAGATCCTACAGCATCGGCAGTTCCTACTATCACTGCAGAACTTCGTTAGTTTGACAATTCAGGGAATTGATTCTCTCATAAAGCCAACAATCAAATATTAGCGTATTCGCTTTTCTTAACCAACATGGACTTCTCCATAAGTTAGTTAATGGTCTCCAAATTCAGGGTAACACATTCATTACTGGTACCCTGTATAGTACTGGTATCCATTAAGCATGCTAATTCCTGGATAGGACAAAGAACAATTTGTGGCAATTTCAAGAAAAAAGTAGGATAAATTTTCTCGTGCTAATCGAGCATATTGCAGTTCCTCAATTGGTATATTTGAACTGTCTATCCCTGGATAATCCCCAAGTAAAGTAAAAGTAGGACTATACATGAATCAACCTTCTCCAATTAGTTGAATGGTCTCAAAAGAGATAGATGTTCCCCTGATTTCTATTATTCAGTAGTTCTGTCCACCAAACATTTATCCATCACCTTTTATAAAATTTTTGTTCTCTACTTGCATTGTTTCTGCAATAAACTATTGCAAATGCTACTGCCCTTGTGTGCAAAAATTATAGCTTAATTCAGAGTTCTGTACCTTGTCTCCCAGGTACACAAAAATGCAAAATGTGATATATGTGCAGAACTGAATGATTCTAGATTATTCATTGTATTGAATTTTTACAAGATGGACACTGCAGCATTCTGCTTAAAATGTAAAAAGTCAACTATTTATCCAATAAGTTGTTCAATTAATTATTATTTTCTAACTAGGCCTATTGGTGCACATTAAGGTTCTTTTGCATCTGTTATTGATGATCTTAATTTTGGGTTCTAATGAAGCTAAAAGAACCTTTCTTTTCCAACCTCTTCATATATGAACCAGGAAAACAGTGGGCTTGATAGGATAGAAGTACGGGACAATGGTGATGGAATCAAAGCTGTTGACACACCTGTTATGGGTGTCAAACACTACACATCTAAGATTAGTCGTCATGAGGACTTGGAAGCCCTAGAAACGTATGGATTTCGTGGTGAGGCATTGGGTTCTATCTGCTCTGTATCTGAGGTAAGAGATTGTTTGTTAGTTTGTCGAACATTATTGAGGATGTCACATTACTTTTGACAGTCAACACCCTGAATTGTCATCAAACTGAGTTCTGCAGTGTTTTGTTTCAGGGTGCCAATGTGTGTGTTCCTAAGTTGCTGAGAAATTAACTTCCTCATTTCACAAAATTGGCATTTTTAGTTTCATAACAATGGAAAGAAACCAGTTGTTTTCCTATGTGGTATGGATGAAATTTTGTAGGGTTGTGACAAAAGAACAGAGTTGGGGAGCTAATTAAAAACATGGGTAGTTTATTCAAGGAGTTCATACTTACATGATGCCAAATGGTTTCTTTTGCACATCATCATGCAAGGAAAGTTCATCCACTGGTAAGATAACTAACCTGGTATATAGTCATATTTTGGAGGTAACCTTTAACTATCAAATGCCAAGAGCAGTGCTGTGTTGCTACTTGTCCTCTAATTACGTTAAAAATGAGTTGCCCTGAAGTTGAGAGATAATGGGAACTGCAGATGCTGGAGATTCCAAGATGATAAAATGTGAGGCTGGATGAACACAGCAGGCCAAGCAGCATCTCAGGAGCACAAAAGCTGACGTTTCGGGCCTAGACCCTTCATCAGAGAGGGGGATGGGGGGAGGGAACTGGAATAAATAGGGAGAGAGGGGGAGGCGGACCGAAGATGGAGAGCAAAGAAGATAGGTGGAGAGGGTGTAGGTGGGGAGGTAGGGAGGGGATAGGTCAGTCCAGGGAAGACGGACAGGTCAAGGAGGTGGGATGAGGTTAGTAGGTAGCTGGGGGTGCGGCTGGGGGTGGGAGGAAGGGATGGGTGAGAGGAAGAACCGGTTAGGGAGGCAGAGACAGGTTGGACTGGTTTTGGGATGCAGTGGGTGGGGGGGAAGAGCTGGGCTGGTTGTGTGGTGCAGTGGGGGGAGGGGATGAACTGGGCTGGTTTAGGGATGCAGTGGGGGAAGGGGAGATTTTGAAACTGGTGAAGTCCACATTGATACCATATGGCTGCAGGGTTCCCAGGCGGAATATGAGTTGCTGTTCCTGCAACCTTCGGGTGGCATCATTGTGGCAGTGCAGGAGGCCCATGATGGACATGCCCTGAAGTTGACCTCCACATGTGTTTTAGCAGATGTCTCCAGCACTTATTTGGTGCTGACCTCAACATGAGGATCAGCATCAATATCTAACTGTGACTACTAACAGTGCTAGACAGAGCAGACGTACTCGCACTTCTTATATTCATTTAAGGATGTATGCATCACTGGCATGATAACTGGCGGGTGTCAAGTGGGGGGTGGGGGTGGGGAAACATTGTGGATTATGACTAATTGTAAATTAACAGCACTCTGAGACTTTATTCGGTGTCAAGCACTAACTGTTGATGTGGTGTGTGGACAAGGAACCATTGCAGGATTTTTTCTAGGGCTTTTCTTGAATTCATGTCAAAGGATGCCTAATGATTTCTAGTATGTCAAAGTGTCTTGTTCAACTCATTGTAGCACTTACCGAGCAGTCAAGAAGCACCTATACCACTTTCTGATTGAAGTAATTCTGATATAAGGCAGTCAGGTATTACAGATTTAGCATCGTAGTCCTAAGGACAGTGCATATAAGAAAACAGTGTGTAGACTATGCATTTAATAAATAATGCTCCTGATGTTTAATCTTTATTGTAAATGACCAGAAAGGTAGGTTTGCCATGAATGGACTTCCATGCTCAATTCTACAATCTCAGTTGATTTTGATTGAAACTCCCCACGAGAAAAGATACCTTTGTCATTTCAAGGCATTGATTTGGAATGATTATTATTATTGCGGTCAGTTTGCCTGAGATATACTTAACCATGAGTTGACGAATAAGAATGTAAAAGCATATCAGAACTAGGAGCCGGAGTAAACTCCTGTGTCCAACCTGCACTGTCATTCAATGCAAACAACACTGCTTCAACTCTACTTTCCCATCTGTTCTCTCATTACTTGATTCCCCAACAGACCAAAAATCTATTGATGTCAGCCATTAATATAATCAAACAGCCTAGCATTCACTCTTGTGAGTAGGGAATTCCAAAGATTCACAGCTCTCTGAAGAAATTTCTCTCTTCTGTTTTCAGTCCTTATCCTGAGATTGTGCTTTGATGTTCTGGATTCCATGGTGAGGGCAGACAATTTACCCTGTCAAGCCCCTTTAAGAATTTTCTATATTTTAAACTCCAGAGAAAGTAACAGTTTAGTCAGCCTCTCGCTATAGTACAATTCTCTCATTCCAATCTAGTTTCCCTTTGCTGTACTGCTTCGCCAAGCCTGTTGCTAAATGTTTAATGTAAAATGTCAATAAGCAGCACTATTTCTGAAAGGGGAATATTTCTACACACTCCTCTGGAAAATGAAGAAATGGGTCATGAATTGTTACTGTCATTATTAAAAGATATGTGTCTATTACCTGTGATTTCCCAGCATTTGTTCCTGATTTTAGGCATCGTACTTTAGAAATTCACTGAATCTGTTCCTGTATACTTGCAAATAGTCCTTTACAGGACTGGGAAAGGGTTATAAAAATCCAGAACACTTCAGCATGGAAGGAGATTGTTGGTCCAATCATGTCTGGGCAGGATGTTGTAAAGGACTATCAAGCATACAAATTAGGAGCAGAAGTAGGCCATTCGGTTCTTCAAACCTGCTGCACCATTTAATCTGATCATGCCTGATCTATTTGTATTCTGAGTCCCATGTTCCCAACTACCATAGCAACCCATCACCCCCTTACAAAATAATCAATGACCCCACTTCTCCTACCTCATGAGGTACCTGTGTTCCAAAGTTGTACAAATCTTTAAGAGAAAAAAATTTGCCTCATCTCTGTCCTAAAGAGGAAACCCCTACTTTTAAATCAGCGATCTTAGCTCTTGATGGACTCACAAGAGAAAAGGTCATTTCCACTTTGTCAGGACCATTCAGGATCATGTATACTTCGCTCACTTTGTAAAGTCCAGTGGGAACACGCTCGGTTTGTCCTTATGATGTTTTCTCATAGGACAACACACACATTCCAGGTATCAATGTAATAATCTTCCTCTGAACTATTTCCAATGTACGTGCATCCTTCTTTAAATGAGGCTACCAAAGGTCCACATAGTTTTGTGATGTGATTTCACTGTAATTGAAGTATAACAATCGTATTTTGTGTAAAACAAAGAACTGTGAATGCTGGAAATCTGAAACAAAAACAGAAATTGCTCGAGAAACTCTGCAGATCTGGCACCATCCAAGGAAAGAAAGCAGATTTAATGTTTCTGGTCCAGTGACTCCTCTTCTGAACACAATTCAGAGCCTTGTTTTTTATGTTCAATTGCTCTTGCGATGAAGAATAGCATTCTAATAGTTTTAATCACTTGATGTGCCCTCATATCAACATTTTATGACTTGTGCATTAGAACACCTGTGTGTTTCTGTACCTTGGACTCAGTACTCATTCTCTATTTAAATAATACTGTCTTTTAATTCTTCCTGCCAAAATTATCGACTTAAATAGTTTTCCACACAATACTCCCTATGTCATATTTTACTCACTGACTTGACCATCTATATCAATCTGCTTCTTCATAATGTCATCTTCACACCATAGCTATCTTTGTATGATATGGAAATTTAGCCACCATGCATTTGATTCCCCCAGCTAAGTCATTGCTGTAAATTGTAAAACGTTGAGGACCCAAAACAGACCTCTTGTGAGACCCCACTGGTCATGTTCTGACATTCTGAGGAAAAAAAAGCCAGTTCATGCGCACACTTTTTTTGCCAGTCAGCCAGCCTTCTATCCATTCTAACATATTACCCTGATGTCATGACTCCTGTTTTTGTTCAATGACATTTTGTAAGGAACCTTTCAAATGTCTTCTGGAAATCAAAGTACTGTACATTAACAGACTCCCCTCTATTCAAAGCACATGTTGCTCCTTCGAAAAAATATTCCAATAAACTGTTGAACATGATGTCCCATTCACGAAACTATATTGGCTCTTCCCGATCCCTTGACTTATTCCAAGTGCCCAGTTATAATCAATTCTAACGTTTTCCCATTATAACTGTCAAGCTAATTGGCCAAAAGTTGCCTGTTTTTGACCTCCATCCATTCTTGAACAGAGATTGTATTTGCTATTTTCCAGTCTGTTGGATCCTTTCCAGAATCTAACAAGCGTTTGAAAATTAAGACAAAAGCATTTATTACTTCATCAGACACCTCTTTTAAGATCCTAGGAGGGACTCCATCAGGACCTAAAGACGTATCAACCCACAGCGTCATCAGTTTGCTTAGTATCACTCCTTTAGTGCTTATAATTTCACCAAGTTGCTCTTTTCCTTCAACTTCCAGATTTACAGATTGAACTGGGATATTTTTTGTCTGCTGTAGTGAAGACAGGCAAAACGTTTATACAGTCCGTTGTCTTTTATTATTGCTTCTTAACTCCCTGTTCTTAAGGCCAACACATACTTTACAAACTCTCTTCTGTTTTGTCCACTTACAGGAACTCTAGCTATTTGTCTTTAAATATTTAGCTAGTTTCCTGGCATGCTCTAATTTATTTGCCCTGTTCTTTATATATTCTAACTAGTCACCTGACTTGCTATTCATGTTTGCACAATTAAATTCTTTATTAATTATGGGTGGTGGGCCCTCCCCTTCAAATCTTCTTTTGTGTTAGAAATATGTTTATTGTGGTATACAGTATCGGTTTAAAATCTGTTACTGTGCTACTATTGATTTCTAAACCTAATATCCCAGTTCACTTCAGTTCAGCTTCATGCCCATTAGTTACTTAGTTACGTTTAAAATTCTGATCTGAAACTAACTGTGCTCCTTTTCAAATTGGATGTAAAATTCATTTGTATTATGATCGTTAGAGGTGCCTTTCCATTGGAGGTCACTAATTAATTCCGTCACATTGCACAATTCCAAGTCTAGTATAGTCTGGTGTTTAGTTGGTTTCAGAATATGCAGCTCTTAAAAAGATGTAATCTGTAAACCTGCAGGTTGAAGGAAAAGAGCAACTTGGTGAAACTATAATTACTAAGGAATTGTACGATGCAAACTGATGGAGCTGTAGGTTGATAAGTTTTTGGGCCCTGACAGAGTGCATCCTAGGGTCTTAAAAAGGTACTTACGATTTAGTTTTCTAAAATTTGTTAGATTCTGGAAAGGCTCCACCAGACTGGGAAGTAACAAACATAATCCTTCTATTCAAGCATTCTATGAACTCCTCCCTACCAATTTAGTTAATTTTTTTTAGGACTTGTTTAATTTGAGAACATGGTCGGCACGGACTGCTTAGACCAAAGAGTCTGTTTCCATGCTGTTTGACTGTATGACTCTGTAATCTGATTTTTCTCATTTATGTGCAGATTAAAATCACACAAGATCATTCCTGTCTCTTTGTCATAAGCATCCTTTGCAGCATCGTGGTTTCTATTTAAGTGTCTGCGGATCACTTCCACTAGTGAATTATTTCTCCTCCTACTGCTGATCTCCATCCAACCTGATTGTCCATAATTATCTACTGAACTAAGGACATCTCTAACTATTGCACCATTAGGGTCACGTAAAAGGTCATATGAACTGTATTAGGAAGAATCCTAAGGTATTTTATGAATACATTAAAGGGAAGAGATTAACCAGGGAAAGGGTAGGGCACATTGGGGACCAAGGAGGGGCAACTTATGTGTGAAGCCGCAGGACATGGGAATGGTGTAGTTCTCTTCAGTCTTCAGTCTGGAAACAGAGACGATAGGTACAGAATTCAGGAAAACGGACTGTGAGGACCTTGCACAGTTTGACATAGCCTCCAATACCTCCCCATTTCCTATGTCAAGTTTAAAAACAGATAAATCCCCTGGCCTGGCTGCTGTGGGAGGCAGAAACTGTCTTACTAACAGGATGCAGTGTGTGTTAGAAAGCAGTTAAGTGATTGGAGGCCGTTGTCCAGCGGTGTGCCACAAGGATCAATACTGGTACGCTTATTGTTTGTTATAAACGTCTATGATATAGATGCAAATGTGGATGAATGTTGCGCGGATTTGCAGACGACACAAAGGTTGGTAGAGTGGTTAAAACAAAGATGATCGTTGTAGGTTACAGGAAGATATAGATGAGTTGGTCAGATGGGCAGACCAGTGACCGATAGTATTTAACACTGATAAGCACAACCTGATGCACTTTGGAAGAAGTAAAATGGGGGAATATTTAATGAATGGAAGGACAGGGATAGTTTGGAGGAATAGAGAGAACATGGGGTAATTATTCACAGATCCCTGAAGTCATCAGAACACGTGAATAGGATAATTGAGAAGACATGTGGGACACTTGCTTTCATTGGTTGTGGCATAGAGTATAAAAACAAGGAGGTGGTGTTGGAGTTGTACAGAATGCTACACAGGCCGTAACTGGAGTACTGTGTGCAGTTCTGGTCACCTCGGTGCAAAAAGGATGGTAGTACACTAGAGTGGGTACAGAGGAGGTTCACCAGGATGTTGCTGGGACTGCAGAAATTGAGTTATAAGGAGAGACTAGATAGGCTTCAGATGGCTTCTTTAGAACAGAGAAGACTGAGGGGTGGGTGGGATATGATTGAGGTGTATAAGATTATGGAGGGGTATGGACAAGGTGAATAGAAAGTAGCTGTTTCCCTTGGTTGAGGGGTCAATCACGAGAAGGTCTTGTTTTAAGATAAAAAGCAGGAGATTCAGAGGGGATTTGTGGGAAGAAACCTTTTCACTCTGTGGGTGGTAGGGTTCTGAAATGCACTGCCTGGGAACGTGGTGGAGACTGGAAACCTACAATGTTTAAAAAAATTTTGGATGAGTACTTCAGATATCATAACATTCAAGGATATGGGATGAGTGCAGGAAATTGGGATTAGTGCAGTTTTATTAGTAGTTATTTTACTGCAGACTCAGTGGCCTGTAGGGCTTTTTCTGCACTGTGTAAATCTATGAATACCATCTTTACTTAGCTTCTTATTCTTGAATGTCATACTCCTCAGTGTTCAAACCCAATGCTTGTCATCCTGCAGCTATGTCCATAAAGACTTTCAGAACACATTTATTCACTTCAAAGTGCAGTATCAACTTATTTACGTTTTTAAGAAATACAAACACAGATACAGATATTTTTGTAACATTAGTTTAACAGCTAATGTATGTATAGATTTCTTTTTTCCTTCTATCTTGTCCTGCCATTCCTTGACCTTCATTTTCAATGTTAGTATTTTGCGGTCCTCCCTCAACTCTATCCTTTGTTTTGTCACATTTACCCAAGCTGAACGCTCAATGCTCAACATCCCCACCACTCCACCAACCAACTTGTTAAGATTAAAGGACACCCTATTTCCCTGGTTATACAAAGTGTGAGAACTGCATTCCCAGCCCAGTTCAAGTTGAGATCATCCCAGCAGTCTAGATCTGTTTCCCAATTCTCATATCACAGCCCCAGAACTTACTGCTCCTCCCACACAAGTCACATGTTCACTTCTCTAATATTATTCCATTCTATGCTAATTTGCATGTGTTTCAGTTAGTAATTCAGAGGTTATCACCTTTTAGATTTTGCTTTCTAATTTAATGCGTAACTTCTCCATACTCCCTCAGAGCATTTTTCCTAGTTATACCTACGTTGTTGGAAGTAACGTGGACAGTGATGACTGGACCCTTCCCATTCTCACTACAAGTTCTCTAGTCCAGAAACAGATATCCTAAATCCTGACAATGTGCAAACAGCACAGCCAGCTGGACTCTCCACTCTTTGCTGCAAAGACCAGTGTCAGTCCCCCTTACTACACTGTTACCTTACTACCACTGTCTCCTTTGTTTTCACCACCCTGTCACCCTCTCTTGAGTAACATCCTATACCAAATTGCTATGGCCAATTAACTCATCCACCCCACAGTGCTCTCACTCATCCAAACTAGGTAAAAATCTCAAACCTGTTGGATAATTGCAAATGCTGAGGCTCCTGCACTGTGCATCCGCTTATCTGCCTCATTTGTCGTCACACCTCCTTGTTCCTGATAACTGATCAGTTGAGAAAGCCCTATACTGAGGGATGTGACTGTCTCCTAGAACAAAGTTAATGCTGTCTCTCCCTGGTGTGTTACAGTGTATGCATCTGGACCTCTAGTTCAAAACTCTGAACTGAACTTCTTGCTGCTGCAAGAACTTAGTTGCAGATGTGTTTGCCCTGGATGACACCCGAATCCAGAAACTTCATGTTCTGATATTCTAGCACATTACTAATATGTGTTAATTAATTAATCTTTACTCACTTATTCATTTATAATTAAAACAGCCTACATCTGCCAGTTACTTTATAATGCTAATAAAACAATACAACGCTGATGAAACTTGTCATTTCTAGTAATACCAGTTACTGACTATTTTCAGTTACACAAAACTTGAAATTAAATGTTGGAGGCTGAAAAAAAATGTAGAAGAGGAAAAAGCACCTACTCCCCACCCATTGCTGAATTCCCCCCTCACCACACCTGTGCTACTTGCTGTAAACCTTACTTAAAGCACCTTGTCCCCCACGTACAAAATTCCCACTTTGAACCAAATTTCCAGATATAGCCATTTTTCCTCTGCCTCAGTGAGGCAAGGTCTTTCTCTCACTGTGTACCCTTGCTGACTCAATTTTCCCCAGTTGTATGCCATTTCCCCGACCCTGCAATTTTCTCCAAGTACTATTTTGAATCCAAGAAAGTTACCCTGTGGTTTCAAGCAGCACGTTTCAGATTGTAACTTGCTGTGTAAAACAATATCTCCTCATTTTGCCTCTTGTTCTGTAGCTGGTTTCCTTAAATCTATGGCTTTTTGTTCCAGACCTTTCATAAAAGTTTTAAGCAGGTACTGGATATGAACAATGGTACCACAATAAATGAGCTAGTTCATAACTAGACAGCCTTACCTGTCCAATTTGAAGATGGCTACAGATGAGACAAGCTACATCAGCTTTCTACATGACACAAAATAACACAAAGTTGAAAACTCAACACGTAAACTATAATAAGATACATTTTTATCACATGGATTGTTTTATATCAAGCTGCTAGAATACTTCATACCTTCTTGATATTTTTGGTGTTTATTACTTTGCTAAATAAAACTGTTAAAATTACATAAAACTAAAACAAACTGTTGAATTACGTGGCCATGTTACAATAGTTTTGACGTTATTTAATGCAAAAAGTTTTCTGAATAATTAGAAATGTTACGGACTATTTGAAATTTTGTCTACATTTTTCTGAAAATATTCTTCATGTGTGAATCTTGACAGTGATTGACGACTGGAGTGACAGCAAGTAACAGTTCAGCCTTAGACTAACTCACGGGGCCCCCATATTCACTATTTTTCAACTAACTAGTGATCAGGAAAGGATTCCTCGCTGACTTTTTCCTAAGCCAGGGACGCTGAGGCGAACTGAAACACCTTGCCCCAACCAGTTGTTACACCTAGGTCTAGTTTGACTTGCACTCATCTACACCAATCAGTGCATATACCCTTGAATCATTTGTGTTTGCCTTCTGTATTGCCGTAAAATTTTTGTTATGTAAATGTCATTCGGCTTCACTTTTTTTTTGCAGGTTGTTATCACAACTAAAACAACTGCTGATGATGTGAGTACTCAGTACACTTTGGACAAAGCTGGACATATCATTGCACAGAAGCCTTCTCACATGGGCCAAGGTATTCCAATTTTTCTTATGTCAAAGATAGGTGTGTTGCATGCATTCCTTGTATTTAAGAGGGTTCAGATCTCAACTTTGGATCTTCAATTGTAACTAACTTTGGAACAAATTATGACAATTCAATTTAATTAATTTGTAAACAGTGATAACAGCTGGATAACATTCTGAAGCCGCATTAACAAAATGAAATCAAATATTAGAATGTACAGTAGTGCTTACATGATTTCTGTATGTTTTAAATGAATGAATTTACAATGATTGGGTGTCAGAAGTAAGGGTGTAGTTTAAAGTTTCAAATAACATCATGGACAGGAGTTTACAGTCAGAGGCGAATCAACGGTACCTATAGCTAAAGGACATCAAACAAAGTTGCTCACTAATATTTTTGAGATTTCTCAGGCATTAATTTCCTCTGTCTATCATCAGTTTAAATATGGCATCAGGTTGAGGGGATTGTAAAGTGTACAGTAAGAGTGATGTCATTAGACAGGTTTAGTGGAACATTCTTGAATGTTGAATATTCTTATTGATCGAAACCAAGAAAATATCTCAAAACATGGAAAAGTGATAGATATTAAAAGGTAGTATGGAAGTCTTGTGCATAGAAAATGAAAAAGCAGGTTACAAACAAGTAAGAACCTAACTATACCTATATTTGGAAGCAGTTTAATCTAACGGATTATGGAATTTACACAAGTTTTGAACTTCTTTATTTATATCTCATAGTGTTTTAAATTTATATGAAACCCAACCTTTGCTTGAGTATCATTCTAGATATCAGTCATTAGTCACTAGGTGGGGTGATTCAACTCCAGAATATGGATGTGATCCTACCCATTCCTGCGGGATTACTGATGTGCTGTGGAAAGTTTATTTTATCCTGAATCGATGAGCAAGGACATGGAAGATCTGCTGGTTCTGGAAATTTTGATTGCCAGTACAGTTCACAAGAATTATTTCTAAAATATAAAATTAAATGAGTAATTTTAAAAATTATCAGCTAGCTGACTTTTTAGGTGCAGTTTGTGTTTAATGGCAGAATTGATTACAGTTTAAATATGAGATTAAATTGAGATATAATTAATTTTCAAATTATCTCCAGAATTTTGTATAACTATGCTGAACTGTACACTTATTCCATGATAATTTTAATTGTCATTGAGATTTTGCAGTACCGTTCATTGCATATTGTATTGATATCATATCAATATTGAGTATTGTATTTTCAATCTTGAGTTACCTGCTCATGAAGTGGCCCAACTAAGATGGCTTTTAAGCATCGCACTGTGATACAATGGTTTTAAAAAATAACTGACACCCACAAATGCTTATTTCCAACATTAGTTCTGGTGTAATTAAAGGTGTGTTTTGGTTTTCCTGTTATATAAACATCTATATGCCAACAATAACGTAGATTTATATTGTGCATTTACCACAATGAAACATCCCAAATTCCTTCTCAGGAACATTACGAAACAAAATATAACATCATGTCATACAAGGAGGTAAAGCAATATGCTTTAAGGAATGTCTTAAAGGAAGAAAACAAGGTCAACAGACATTTAAGTATGGTACTCCAATGCGTAGGGCTAAGACATCTGAAGTCACAGCTATCATTAGTGGAACATTTTAAAATTGGGACACTCAAGCCACCCATTCTGAAAGTTTACAAATACTTTTGAGAGATTTTGCAAATTTAAATTTCAGATCTCTCAGTCCCTTTGTCCCTCGCCGTGATCTCTGTATAGACTTCCAAACAAACAAACTTCCAGTGAACAACTTAACAGATCATACGCTAAGATTTCAGACTTGAAGATTTTTATTAAAATGAATAAAACAATACCAACACATGTCAACTTTGACAACTAATGCCCTAAATTACAAAACCAGTACCCTCCCCTTTAACTTCTTAATGCAGCAGACAGTCCTTCACTGCATCTATTAATTGTACCACACCCTCTATGGGCCTGTTAAACTTGTTTTCACTAGAGTTTAGAAGAGCAATTTGACTGAAGTGTATATGATCTTGACAAGGTGGATATGGAAACGATGTTAACTTCTGTGGTTGACCTTTCTCAATTCCCGTTTCCTTGAACACGGATTTCGTGCTCGCCTTCTGTTTGGTGGTTAACCCTAAAGCGCACCCTGTCTGTCACTGTCTGTCTTGCTCTCACGCTCACTCTCTGTGTGTCTGTGTGTGTGTGTGTGCGTGTGTGTCTGTTGAGAGAGTTTGTGTAGCAATAAAGCCAGCTGCCTTGTCCATTTGTGGCCAGCAGCTAAAGTCTGCATTCTGACTTTGAATAAGCTATCATATGGACCTGTCATTGGGAAGAGCACAGTACAACTTCACCTATACCACCTTCATCCCTAGGCATTCATTCATGTTTTCTTAAAATCAGTTTAGGTTTACCAATCAAAAACTTCTGTATTCTGGGTCCGGAGAAGGAAAATTAGCAGTGCTTAAAAGAAATCTGGTTGTTCTCTTATTGCTGCTTATGGGACCTTGCTGTGTGTAAATTGTTTAACATGTTTGATATTACACAATCATTTCATTGGCTACAACGTGTCCTGACCTCATGAAAGACAAGAAATAGTATTTTTTCTGGCTTTCTGCCTGACAGCTAAAGAATTCTGCAAAGCAGAAGCATGGTATTTGAAATAGAAAGTAAGATAGTAAGTTATTCTTGTGCTTAAGAGCCTGACAATCAGTTCTTTCATACCAAATTCTCTTATTCTATTCCCAAACAAAAATTTCTACATGTAAACTCTATAATTCATCTTTTGACCCTTGCATCACAGAAGGCCAAATGATGACTCTGGAGGACTTCCCAACTTTACCTTATTTCTTTCCCATACCATTTAAAATTTATCTTCCAACTATTTTGTACGCTACCTTTTTAATACCTATCATTGTATTTTTCATCATAATTCCATCAATGCTTCCATTTTTCAATGCTTGCCCTCACCTTTTGTCCATTGCTAATTTTAAATTACTTCTGTTTCATGTCTGTTAGGAACAACTGTAATTGTGCTCAAACTTTTTAAGAATATTCCTGTAAGAAAGCAATTTTATTCCACTGCCAAAAAATGCAAAGAAGAGCTGAAAAAAGTTCAAGATCTCCTGATGGCATATGGTATAATAAAACCAGACTTGAGGATTATTTTCACACACAACAAGGTAAGGAAAAGTTATTTGGATTTGAAATTGTTGAAACATCTGGACTTTTTCAATAAAAGGCTTACCTTCAAAACATAAGAGGAATTATATTAGAACTTTTAATGAAAAGTTGTTGAAATCTAAGGCAATTGTTCTTTTATCCTCTTTTTTGCTCTTTTCTCTGGAAAAGCATCTGGTATCTGTATAACATTTTCTCTGAGTAATTGCATAGAAGTTTATTGCATGCAATGAACCCAAGACTCATTTACTAGATCAGACATTGCATGCTCTAGTCTTGTTTTGTTTCATATTTTGTTTATTTTATCAATATATTTTAGAAGCATTTGCTGAACGCATTCTGAGATTAAATCATTTTTATCTTCAGGATAAATACATCAGTTTTATGTATGCAATTGAAATTAGACTTAAGTTTAAAATCAGGTCTAGCATTCTTAAATGTATGTATTTGCCAACATATTGATACACTAAGTCCTAATTTTAACCTGACCCATATAACAAACATGAGGTGGCTTTGGGTAGGGTTCGATGTCTGGTTTACAACCTTGAGTGGTTTACTCCCATGTAATTTTACAAGTTTCTACGCAACTTTTGTCTTGAACTGTGAGCTATTCAGAGCCAACAGCAACTGCAGATGCTGGATAATCTGAGATAACAAGGTGCAGAGCTGGATGAGCACATCATAAGAGGAGTAGGAAGGCTTCTTCAGGGTCTAGGCCCAAAACGTCAGCCTTCCTGCTCCTTTGATGCTGCATGGCCTGCTGTGTTCATCCAGCTCTGCGGCTAATCAGAACTGAAAGGTTCTGGAAGGAAGCTAGTTAAATCATAATCCTTACTTCATTAGTTCTATTTTACATTGATTGGCGACTCTTTGCAGTTTGCAATTTTTAAACAAAATGGACAATTACCTTAGCCTGCATATGTGCACCAGCTTTATGCAAGACTAGGGAAAAGTCAGTTGGTTTCTCCTAAATTGAAGTACCAAAATATTTAGACAGGAGGTCATAAAGAATAGGACCAGGAGTAGGTTGTTCAGCCCCTTGAACCTGCTGTGCCACTCAGGATCACATCTGATTCTTTATTCCTCACATCCGCCTTCCTGTGTTTCCCCTGTAACCTAGATTCCCGTACTGATCAAGAATCTACCTCAGCCTTAAGTATACAAAAGGACTCTGGATGAGTAAATGATTAGGAAAGGTCTGGAGGGATATGGGCCAGGAGCAGGGAGATGAGAATGGTTTAGTTTGAGATTGTGTTTGGCATGAACTGGTTGGAGTGAAGTGTCCGTTTCAGTGCTGTATGACTGTGACTATGCCCCCACAATTCTCTGATTACAAAATTCTCTTCCTTTCTCAAATTTATCAAAAGTATTTCTGTTCTCATCAAAACCAAAAGTACAGATTGGGGAATTTCTAAGTAGAATTTCTGCAGTGTTACATAAATCTACTGAACTTCATTACGTTTGTAGCCATGGAGCAACCTCTACTCTTTCTGAATTTTTGAAAATGTAACTACACCTCATTAGCAGTGTGTAAATCATTTTTTGATGCATTTTATCTGTGACAGTTAATACTTCGTACAAACCTTCATCTTGTCCTTATCATCAATCTCTAATTCTGAAAGCAAATGACTTCTCATCCTTCTTTTTTGAATGGTATCAAGAGAGCCAAAGATATATTTTCTGTACTCTTTAGTAAAGAACTTATGCAAATCCACACAGTTACTGAACCTGCACAGTGGTCCTCCTCAACATCTGGAACTTGTGCAAATATTAGGAGAACCATTCCACAGACTAACCAAAGAAGATCCTGCTATTGTTTGGTTGTCTTAGTTGCCCATGGCTGAATAGGAGAAAATGGCTGTTAGGGTTTTCTTTTTAACTGGCAGACAATGGAATGAATTTGTAGCTGATGCAGCATTTCAGAAAGCTCAAATCATGGCCTTCATAGACAGTCAACAAAATGCCTCTAACGCTAAGTAAGATAGGATTAGAATGCAAACAGTAAGGCTCTGATGAGGCAGCTGAGATGAAAACCATCTGATTTGACATTTCTGATTTTTATACGAAATTGAAAGGGAAAGCTTGACCCACCTGAGATGAGGCTTTTTAAATAATTATAATTACTTATTAGAGTTGACAAACATTTGTATAAGAGTAGAAGTTTGAATTTATTCGATATTGGGAAATTAAATTTCTGACGGTTAGCCTTGGATGCAGAGACTAGTTTTGATAAATACCCTTGAAGAAAATCTTTTTTCCTCCGTCAGCAAGAACATTGGAACAGCAAGAAGTGATAAAACAAGATAACCTTGTCAGAACATCAAGAAACAAATAATGTAGCAAGGGGGACAGAAATAATTTTAAAACAGGGTCACTGTGGCCTTGAGAGAATGAAGAATGGCTGCTTCTGAAGTCAGATAAGAGAGAAACTGCGTCCAAAATTGCTACCTTTGTCACAGGTTCATTGTATTAGGTTTTACAATGTATAACTTTATAAATAACTTTATTTTAGAGCTGATTCTACAATTGGTAGAAATTATCATCCTTTTTAATGTTCAGTACTAAAATCAGCAAAGGTTATGAATTACCTAACTGAATTTAATCTTAGTAATAAGTAGGCATATGATGCAGCTTGCAAATGTTTAGGAATGGACATAACAATTGGTGTTGGAATGTGCTCATTAATCATAAGAGCCCAAGGACAGGTGATGGGGGATCTGGCAAATATCATGAGATGATGGGAGGAACTAAGGTGAATCGTGAAGTTGTCCATCATTGTTCAGGATTTCACAGGATTGGATGTGTAAGTCAGAGCAGATGTGGCAAGCACTGATGTCAGTGTTGCATGTAACCATTTTAAAGCAGTATGTTGTCCCTGAGCTGTAATTAAGGCAACTGGGGCTGCATATGGAAGTCCAAGTCGGAGCAGTCTCTGGCCTATTCCACACATGTGGTAAAGGAGTCCTGAATAAAGTTCAATTTGTGCTGCTGAACGCAGGACTCAAACTCCTCTTTAAAATCCCTCTCCAATAAGAGTCTTTATACCTTCCAGCAAATATCTAGGATACTTCCATTGCCATTCCAGTGTAAATTTATCCCATTGACTGTTCAGAGCCACCAAAGTGGTGACACAGTACTGAATAGTTAGATAATAAAGTGTGAAGCTGGATGAACACAGCAGGCTCCTGAGATGCTACTTGGCCTGCTGTGTTCATCCAGCTTCACACTTTATTATCTTGGATTCTACAGCATCTGCAGTTCCCATTATCACTGAATAGTTAGAACAGGGTAACTCTGGAAACTCCCAAGATTGTCTGTTAATTCCATGAATGAGATTGTATCTGAGTGGTGTGTTGAATTAGGCAGGCCATGTTCGGTCCCTGAGTTGGTGTAGGTGGGGTTTGTAGTTGGAAGTAGGCAGTGATTTTAATTGTTGCTCGAGTTAGACTGTATTTAATAGTGATAACTTTTCTTTCTTGAATAACTATTTTATTTAATTTCGTTGGAACAATTGATAGACACTTGCAGAAATCCTAGCACAGTGGATTTGCACAACAGAGAATCTACTAGGAAGTTCTTTTGTAGTGTGCTATGAGACAAATTCCGCAGGATGTCATTGCGCAACTCTCATCTGCACTAGAATAATATCTGTCTGTCTGTCCAATATGTGAATCTGCTCTGTCATACATTTTAAAATGTAATTTCATCAGAATGCTGTAGGTGGCAGCAGTACTTTAATAAGATCACAATCTTGAATTGGAAGGCAATTTTTCCAAGAAAGTTCTTGGAAATTTCAGGAACAAATATTTAGCTAATCTTTTATTCATACTCAGGTTACTAGCTGTAGTGACTGTAATGAGGTCAGCCAGGTCGATCTCATAGAATGAGTTCCCTGATTGGGGCTGTTGACCTGGTCCAATCAGGGAGCCCAGGCTGACAGATAAGAACAGGAGTGTCAGAGGTTCTGTTCGCTCTGAGAGAAGGGTCCGCGGAAGCTGGATCACTGTCATGTACTATGCACATATAAATAAAGGGTGACTTGGTGCCAGGATACTGGCCTCTGTGGAGTTATTTCACAACTATCTTGCTACTAAATTTGTTCTAATTGTAGAAACATAATCTATTATTGTTTATTTGCAAACATGCAAAATTCCCAGTGCAAGAGATTTTTCGTCAGTTGACAAAATTCCTTCCAGCTTTGAACATTGATATTCTGGAAAAACAGAATTATCATCTCTTTATTGTCTTGCCTGTGAATGAAATTATGCAGATCCTTGATTAAAATTAGACCTCCTAATTGTGTAATTCTGAGTACTATCTACTCACCAGTGCATATCCTTTAGTCTAAGAGATTGTGCAAGTTCTTTGCCTAAAGAATAGTGATAATGTGCAAGGGGTAATTGTTGCAAATCACAGTAGAAACATTTGAGGAGAAAGCATGAGGAAGAAAGGAATAGAAATATATGCTGTTCTGAAGAAGAGCCATACTGGATTTGAAATGTTAACTCTCTCCATGATGCTCCCAGACCTGCTGATTTTCTTCAGCATTCTGTATTTGTTTCAGAATTTGAAGATGACTAAATGAAGAATTAAATGAAGTAAGTGGAGATATACCCGAACATTGAATACTGAAATAATTAGGTGGCCTATATCTGCTTTGAGGCATTTTCTAATTTCAGGTCACAATGTGAATATACTAGTTTTATTTGCAAGTAGATTTTTCCAATTTGAACTTAATGTTCATTGTAAGGTATGGCTTGTCCATTTGTTTTCTCCGGCAGTATTGCACAATATCTCTTGTTGGATTGATTGACTATATTGGTAGAATGCCAGAACAGTATTTTCCAGAAGCCAAAACAAATTTGAAGTCTACCCAAACATTCCTGTAGAATGCGCTGTTCTGTATTTTAGATTTTGATGGATCACTAACAAGCAACACTTGTTATTTTAGGATTACTGAGAAAGCAAAGACCAAAACTTTTAAATAACAAGGTTTCACTTGACTGTGTTTTGTCTTTTCGGGTTTTCTCACAAAATTGGATGCATAACCAAAGCATAATATTCTAGAAGCACAAGCTAATCATCAAAAAAAATGCTAAGCTTTTCCAGAAGCCTCCATCAAAACTTCCTTCATTCTTCAAACTAAACTTAGTTAATGACATGAACGTTTTTCATATGAATAAAGCAGCAAGCCTTAAGTTTACTTTTCATGGAGTTGTGACCATATTAAACAAGCAATAAGAAGAGGAGGTGCATTCTGGCCAGTTATTGACATTGAAAGTAAATTGATGTCACTGGAAAATAAATCTTTCTGTCAAGATGACATTGCAGAAATGTCAACCAGTACTAACTGCTGACGATTAAGATACTAGTGCTTAAAACATTGATAATATGCTTTCCCTTCCTGTTTAGGGTTCTGTTTTTCTTAAAAGAAAGTAACAATGTACTAACCCTTTCAGTGTATTCTCCTGCAAAGGATTTGGAGTGGATCTCCACACGATAAATGTTTAATTGGAAATCCTTACTTCATTCTAAACCTGACGTTCAGCAGCTCTCTGCGTATTTTATATCATATGCTTGATCAGGTTTCAAAGTTGCATCTTACTATTTGGGACGCTGTCAGTCTAAATCCAACGTATTTTGCTGATTAATATTTTAACGATGATTCAAACATTGCAATTTGTGTGAACATATATATACGCAGTAATCTTTTAGACTTTATTATACCAATCATAAATTATGCAGCCTAAGAGAAGCCACCATTAAAGGTGAACATTTGAATAAAGAAGTGTACTTTTGTAATACTAGAAATGGTTTGTATTATTATTTTGCATTTCAGATGTCCGTCTATTTACATGATACATTTCAGGGTGAGATAATTATGATGAATTATAATGTCCTCAAGCAAATTTTTCTCACTTTCCTAAACTTATAGCTTTCTGTCATCACATATGATTTTTTTTTCTGCACCATTCACAAACAACAAAATTGTAAAGACAGTAATCAAAATTAAGTATGAGATTATTTTGCTTAATGAGAAGTCATCATCCGCATTTCGCTTTGTGATAGTTCAAGGAAGTCCCAGTTTACAGTGCAATTTTGTTTTCACATTGAACAAATAATCCAATTAGATTATTCTGCCAGAAATGTATAAGAGTATGATTTAATCTTGTCCACAATTCAAAACTACTAATGCTTTTTGTTATGATTTCCTTAAGAGAAGACCCTTCATTCATTGAATTCCACATGGTTCTGGGCAACTCATAAACAACACAGTGTAAACAATGTTATTCAGTTTTATCTACAGACTACATTGTCACAATATTGTTTTTAACACGAGTTGGAAATAGTACATGCATCCAAAATCTGAATTGTGTTCACTTTTAATCGTAGAAACTCATTGAGACTTACAAATAAATTTTACATTTTTGTCTTTTCTATTGATTGAGAAGTTTATTATTGTATGATTTTGCTTTGAGGCTTTTTAAAACTATCAAATACATGATGTAGCATTTTGAAAATGCATATCATAAATAGCTGCCTTACATGTGCAAAGAATGAAGAGACAATTTGTAAATACCTGGAAGTTGGCTGAAACTTATAATTGGCTCTAAATTATCATGAATCCGACTGATCTAAGATGTGGGGTGAAAGCTCGTGGTTGCTTTACCATTGTTAATTGCCTTCACCTACTGCAACAACTATTGTTTATCCTCCTTCAATTCCTCCCACTTCCTACAGACAAAGTGGGGTGGCAGTGGGTACCCGCATGGGCCCAAGCTGTGCCTGCCTCTTTGTAGGATACATGGAACAATCCCTCTTCCGAAGCTACACTGGCCCTGACCCCCATCTCTTCCTCCGTTACATCGATGACTGTATTGGTGCCACCTTGTGCTCCCACGAGGAGCTCGAATAGTTCATACACTTCACTAACACCTTCCACCCCAACCTTAAGTTCACCTGGACCATTTCTGATACCTCTCTTTACTTCCTGGACCTCTCTGTTTCCATCTCTGGCAATGACCTGGAAACTGATATCCATTTCAAGCCTACTGACTCCCGCAGCTGCCTAGAATACACCTCCTCTCACCCATCTTGCTGCAAAAATGCCATTCCCTATTCCCAATTCCTTCACCTCCGTTACGTCTGCTCCCAGGATGAGGCATTCCGTTCCTGGACATGCCAGATGTCCTCGGTTTTTCAAGGACCGCAACTTCCCCTCCACTATGGTTGAAAATGCCCTCGACCGCGTCTCTTGCGTTTCCTGCAACTCATCCCTCGCACCCCCTCCCCGCAATAACAACCAAAGCACAATTCCTCTCGTCCTCACGTACCACCCCACCGACCTCCAGATCCAATGCATCATCTTTCGGCACTTCCGCCACCTGCAATCTAATCCCACTACCAAAGACATTTTCCCTCCACACCCTTATCTGCCTTCCAGAGGGACAGCTCTCTGTGACTCCCTTTTCTGCTCCATGCTCCCCAACAGTGCCAGCACCCCCAGCACTTCTCCCTGTGACCGCAGGAAGTGCTACACCTGCCCCTACACCTCCCTCACCCCCATCCCAATCCCCAAGAAAATCTTCCACATCAAACAGATGTTCACCTGCGCCATCTGCTAACGTGGTATACTGTATCCGCTTTCCCAACGTGGCATCCTCTACATCGGGGAAACCAAGCGGAGGCTTGGAGACTGCTTTGTGAAACGTCTACGCTTGGTTCCTGACAAACAATTGCACCTCCCAGTTGAGAACCATTTCAACTCCCACTCACACTCCTACTCCTTAGACGACATGTCAATCCAGTTCCACAGTGATGCCACCCTAAGGTTGCAGGAACAGCACCTCCTATTCCCGCTTGGGAACCCTGCAGCCCAATCGTATCAATGTGGACCTCACAAGCTCCAAAATCTCCCCACCCCCAACTGCATCCCAAAACCAGCCCAGCTCATCCCCGCTTCCCTAACTTGTCCGTCCTTTCTCCCGCCCATCCACTCCTACCAGCTTCATCCCTGCCTCCTTGACCATTCCGCCTTCCCTGGACTGACCAATCCCCACCCTAACTCCCCACCTACACTCATCTTTACTGGCTCCATCCCTGCCTCGACCTGTCTGTTTCCTCCCCACCTATCTGCTCCTTTATTTATCTTCCATCCACCTCCCCCTCTCTATTTATTCCAGAAGCCCCTTCCCCTCCCCCATTTCTGAAGAAGGATCCAGACTCTAAACGTCAGCTTTTCTGCTCCTCTGCTGCTTGGCCTGCTGTATTCATCCAGCTCTACACCTTGTTATCTCTACTGTTTATATGTTACCTTTTCAGGTAGTAAAACAAGTAATCCAATATGTTTGACTATCAGGTCTGTTGAAAAGTTGATCTGCACCATGTAAGAAAATATTGGGATTAATGACTAAAGTTTTTGAGAAGTATCTTAAAGGACAAATGAGAATTAAGAGTGTCATGTTCCTCGGAGTGATGATAACCAACAAACTATCTTAGACCACCCACGCAAATGCGACAGTCAAGAAGGCATAACAACACCTTGTTCCTCAGACGTCTGAGGACATTCGGCATGTCCATAAGGTCACTCACCAATCTTTATAGATGCACCATAGAAAGCATTCTATCCAAGTGCACTACGGCATGGTATGGCAACTGTCCTGCTCAGGACTGTAAGAAACTCTAGAAGGTTGTGCACACAGCCCAGACCATCGTGGAAGATGACCTCCCACCCATCAACTCCATTTACACTTGTTGCCACAGAAAGGTTGCCACCATCAAAGACCCCTCCCATCCCAGTAATGCTCACTTCGAACAGGCAAAAGATACAGAAGCTTGAACACATGCACCAACAGGTTCAAGAACAGCTTCTTCCCTGCTGTTATTAGACTACTGAGTGGACCTCTCTAACTTCAAATAATTGTTGATCTAGCTTTGTGCATCTCCTGCAGAGCCCTTGTATTCCTCTCTCTGTCTAAGCATCTATGATCTGTATGACCTTGTTTACTATGATCTCCCTGTACTACTTGCAAAAGAAAGCTTTTCTCAAAACTTAAGTACATGTGACTACAATAAATCAAATAAGAATTAGGGATATTTATGGGAAAGTTCTGGAGCTTAATGCCTAGGCAGCTGAATGCACACCCAATAATGGTGAATGATTAAAATCAGGGATGTGCAAGTGGCCAAGATTAGAGGAGCACATTGTTTTCAAATTCCACAAAACCTATCATGGGAATTTTAAAGAGATAATGGGAACAGAGGATGCTGGAGAATTCCAAGATAATAAAATGTGAGGCTGGATGAACACAGCAGGCCAAGCAGCATCTCAGGAGCACAAAAGCTGACGTTTCGGGCCTAGACCCTTCTTCAGAGAGGGAATTTTAAAGTTGAGGTGCAGCTGGATTGGAAGCCAATGTAGGTCAACAAGCTCAGAGGTATTGCTGTTGCTAAGTATTGCCTTGTGCTATGTGCAGAATTTCCTTTTAACTGCCATCATTACACAGTGTTGAGATAAACTTTGCAGGTGTGTAAGGATGAATGTGTGTGCCTATGGTACAATAATTATACTTAAGAAATATAGTGAAAATAGTGCAGAAGTTTAGTACATAAAATGTTTGTGGAGTTTTGTAATTATATAAACCTTAATATAACTTGAGCTAAACAAACCTAAATTTAGTTTGAAGAATCTAATTCTGTGCCATCATATTTCAGGCAGTTGTATGGCAAAAGGCCAAGGTGTCGGATCACAAAATGGCCCTATTAACAGTTCTAGGAACTGCTGTGATGGTCAGCATGGTACCTATTCGACATCATGAGCAAGAACCTGAGGTCAGTATCAGGTTACACTGATTTTGCATGGAGATGGGGGGGTGGGGTGGAATCTATGTTCAGCAGTTTAATGTAATTTGTTTTCTATATCAACACTTTGCACTACAATAGTCAATCCTAACGTTAGTCTTTTTGCTACTCTGCTTCAATATGGTTAAAATTAAGATGTCTTGAAGCTTTCCCTTTAAGGTAAAGATGAGGATGTTTTCCCTCAGCGTTGTTAGTTTGTAGAATTCTCTTCCACAGAAGATAGTGAAGGCTGGGTCTCAAAATTTATTCAAAGCTGATTTAGATGAATATTGGTGAGGGAGTATAGATTATGGAGCGGAGATTGAAACATTGACATGATACAACCACTTCAACCAGATCTTATTGTGTGGTAGAGCAGCCTCAAAATGCCAAATTGCCTAAAACTTTCCAAATCCTGCGTTTCTATTTTGATCATGGTTTCTAAAATTAAAACTGCAGTAAACAAATTTAAAATTTGCTTCAAACATTAATAATTTGGCAGTTGATCCTTAATTTCAAGTGTGCTGATTTTCATTATTGAGATGACAAACATCTGTTTTCATGAGGGCAATTATTTATAAACGTGCCAAGCATTGGGGGAGAAGTTCAAGACTTTGCAATTCCCACCAAGAATGAATGTCAGAGCTTTGAGCACACATCAGTCACTGAGACAAGTAACTCACCTGATTCCTCAAAGCTTGTCCGTTATCTACAAGACACAAGTCAGGAGTGTGATGGATTAGTTTGCATTTGCCTGGATGAGATCAAGTGTAACAAAAGTCAATGGACAATATCAGCCAGTACAAAGCAGCCCATTTTATTCGTACCTCATTAGTATGACAGATCACAGGCAATCTGTCCTCCCAGACCCATAGTAACTTACATTTTAAAAGAAGACAATTTAAGCCAGAGATTTTTTGATTTAATAAAAAGAATGGGTTTATGAATTACTAAACACAAGAAGAAATACTAACACAACTCACATACACAAAGTAAAACCAAGAAGTGAATCCAGAATGTTAAAGGTAAAACAAAATGAATTAGTCTCTGAATTATCTGTGAAGAACAGATACAAAAATGTTGCAGCCATCATTGAGACACCAGTAGCATTCATGTTGGAAGTTGAGCAATTTATATTGAGATTCCTGATCTTTGAAATTCGTTTATCCTAATTCTTTTTGAACTGGCTGGCGGCACTCAGAGTGAGAGACAGTCTTTGCCTTTTATTTCATCTGCAGTGAAGGTTGTCTATACTGCTGTTTTCAAAGCAATGATTCTATGGCTCAATCAACACTCTAGCCCATACACTAGGATGTCTGGCTAGTGTTGCAATTGTCCTATTTTTGTGTATTCGTTGAGTGAAAAATAGACCTCTCTGCAAGAGGTGAATAGTCAGATTCCTCTTTTCCTCTATTTCCCTGGTTTGAGTTTTCTGACTCTCTACATGTGACATTCTTATGGCTTACAGAGGACTTTGACAATCATTGAGTTCACACCTGCAGACTCTTACTTTACTGTCTCAGTTCTTTTTATAAAAAGAGACATATTTTGGAATTAAAAGTTTTAAAAAGAAAAGTCTATTAATACTTTGGCATTCTGATCTGCTATCATAATACCACCAACAGAATCGTGGAGTTGTTACACTTTGAGGGCAGCTACTTGGCACATCATGATTGCACTGGCTCACTGAGCATGTTGACTTGGTGCCAATTTCTTGCCTTTTCCCCCATTCCCCTGCACATTGAGAAACAAAGCTAACAATCATCCAATGCCATCTTGAATGCTTCAATGGAAGCTGCATCCATTACACGTTCAGGCAGTACTTTCTATACCCTCACTACTTGTGTGAAAAAATGTTCTTTTTCACCTCACATTTATAAAATGTTTTGAAACTGTACCCCGTGGGTTCTTAATCCATTTATGAGTGGGAGCTGTACCTCCCTATTCACACTGTCTAGACTACTCTTGATTTTGAAAACATTAATCAAAGCTGTTCCTGGCCTTCTCTCAGAGGAAAATGGTTCAAACATCTCGAATTTTTCTCAAAAATAATGTGTCTGAGCCCTGGACCATTTCTGTGAACTCCCTTTGCACTGTCTGTAGTGTATCCTTTCTATATATGGTGCCCAGAACTCCAGCTAAGGTCTAACCAGTACCTTTATTTCCAAAGGTATTTGATGAGGTTTCCCGTATAGAACTTCGAACTAAAATAAATGTCCTTGGTTTTGGGTGAGTATGTTAGAATGCATACAAGATTGGTCTAACTAATAGACTAGAGAGATTTCGGTATGAGCAATATTTTCAGGAGGGCAGCCTGTAACTCATGGAGTGCCAGAGGTTTCTGTGCTGATGCCACAGTTATTTGCAATATTTAATGACTGCTTGGATGAAAAAATTGAACGTACTAATGCCACATTTGCAGATGACACAAAAATAGGAGGGAAGAGAACAATGAAGATGATACAGTCTTCAGAAGGATTATAGATGAGTTAAATGAGAGGGCAAGAACTAGGCAAATGGAATATAAAGTGGGATAATGTTTGATTATGCACTTTAGCAGGGAGTATAAAAATAGAGGAGACTGGCTAAAACTGTATAAGGCACTAATTTGCCTACACCTAGAATACTGTGAACAGTTTTGGTCTCCTTATCTAAGGAAAGAAATATTAGCATTAGAGGCAGACATAGGAAATTCATGAGGTTGATCCCATGCATGGATGATTTTCTTATAAAGAGAGGTTGAGTACGGTGGGCCTGTACTCATTGGAGACATATGTAAGACTCTTAGAAGCTTGACAAGGTAAATGTGGGCAATTTGTTTCCCTTTGGAAAAAGGCTAGGACCAGAGGGCATGAACTCAGTAAGGAGCCAGCTATTTCAGACTGGGGTGAAGAATTTATTTTCTCTTTGGGTGGTGACTGTGTCAAATTCTTTACAGTAAATGCTGTCACATTGTATTTTCAAGACTGAGATAGACAATTTTTATAAATTACTGAAGGACTCAAGGGAAATACAGGAAACTGGAGTCAAGGATTAAGAAATCAGTCATGATCTCATTGAATGGCAGAACAGACTTGATGAACCAATCAGTCTATTTCAGTTCCTATGTCTTAAGGTCTTATATCAGTTCGTCATGACCTTCCAGCTCTTCTACGTTTTATCTGTCCTGCCATCTTGAATGAGTTCTGCTGATATACACCATGGTCTGTCCTCTCCTCCACGCCATTTAGAATAGTACCCTTTATCTTATACTGTCTCTCCGTGTTTGTATAAAGTGCATTAATTCACACTTCTCCCCATTGAAATTCATCTGCTACCTATTTGTCCAATCTTCCAATGTTTCAACATCCTTTTGAAATTTTCACTGCCTTCCTCATAGTTTTCAATTATTTCCAAGTTTTGTGTCACCTATGAACATTTCTACACACTGAGATCGACGTCCAATATGTTAGGACAAGCAAGGGTCCCAATTCTGAACCCAGGAACTCCATTATAAATCTCCTTCCAGCACAAAAAAACCAATTAACTATTATTCTACTTCCTATCCCTCATTCAATTTTTGTATTCATGTTGCTACTGTCTCTTTTGTTCCATGGCCTATAACTTTCCTCATTAATTGTATGGTATTGTGTTGAAAATCATTTGGACGACCACGTACACAACATCAAAGACCTTCCCTTCATGAGCCTTTCTGTTAACTCTTCCAAGGAGCTCTAAGTTTGTTAAACACAATTCCCCTGTAACAAATCCATGCTGACTCTCCTAAATCAATCCATGTTTTCCATGTGACTGTTAATCCTATGCTGAATTATTATTTCCAGAAGTTTCCCCACCACTGAAGGTAAACCAGCTGGTCTGTAATTGCTGGGTCAATGTTTACAACCTTTTTGGAACAAAGGCATAATGTTTAGAATTATCTAATCCTGTAGCATCACAATCCAAATCTATAGGAGATTAAAAGATAATTGTTGCTGTTGTTGTGATTTCACACCTTCCACCATCCGTGCATAGTGACAGGTATACCATTTACAAGACGCACTGCAGCTCTTTGGACGGCAGCTTCCAAACACTCATCCTCTTTGTCCTTGAAGGACAAAGACCACAGATGTGGAGGCACTTGCAAGTTCCTTCCAAGCTCAAATCGTCCTGCTTTGGTACTATATTCCTGTTCCTTCACTATTGCTGTCTCAGAAACTGGGTTTACCTACAATGTATAAACTTAAGCAGTCCAAGAAAGCGGCATACCAACATCTTCTGGAGAACCGTTAGGGCAACAAATGCTGGCATACTGAGTGTTGCTGATATCCTGTAAAACAATATTTAAAAAAATTACAGGCCAGATGGTTAGGAAATTACAGGTTGCAAGAGTTCTAATTTCTGGTATATGTTCTTGGTAAGTAAAGTACTTCCAAAAGGTATGGAGTCAACAAATCGTGCATTTATTTCCAGATTGGAATTAGAATTTGCACATTACAGAAATAATGTGTTAAACACTACATTGCTCTAAATTGAAGGCAATGACAGTCATTATAGCATAGAAATTTGCTTTAATTTTCTTTTAAATATCTGAGCTGGGAAAGCTCTCTTTATATGCATTGGCCAGAAAGGCCCTCTGTCCTCTCAGCTGTTTCTCTCGAGTAAAGGGAATCTCATTTCAAGCTATATTACTAGGTTACTTCCTGCTCCTAAAATTAAAATGGTAATGCCATTTACTTGAAAGACTGTACTTCTATTATGACTTAAATACTGCATTCGTTTTAATCAAAGTATTTACTGCTCAACAAATTCAGAGTTTGGCTGATTTGGTGAATAAAACAGACACCTGTGTGATTCCTTTGAAAACCTTCAGACAAGATAACATTATGTAGAGCTGGACGTTAACAAATGATGAGCACATGAGCAATATGCAGTACTAGTGACCTAGGAAGGGAAAACCAAACCGAAGAAAGCCTTAAATAAATAAAAATGCATAAGATCTTTCTACAAAATCTTAGAAATTTCTACTCATAAGGAGACCATAACAATGTTTGCTGTAGATACTTAAATTATATTTCACTTTTCTTTCCTCATCCTATGACATTTCACCATTCATTCTTCATTTAACATCATGATGTTCTGTTTCAAGAGCTATGTGTGGAGATGCATTCTGTAATACTTCATTTCAGGGATGTTCTCTTAATCTCACTTTTTGACATTGTTACTGCTAATCTTAGTTTTTTTATTCTCTGATTCACAAAATATTGGAAGTAATTTTTCATAATTTACTTTTTCAATCATTTTAAGCACCCTTCTGCCCCCATCCCTATCTCTGCTCTAATGAATAGCATATCACTTTTTCAACTGCTTATTTTAACTACGCTGTCATTCTTGGATCCTGCTGAATTTATGGTGCATTTAAATGGGTCTGAAGTAATTTCCAAAATGAGGTTCACACAATGGTCCATTTGTGGTTTTAACAATATTTTTGTTGATGTTTATTCATATTTCCTTGTGTTTGTGTGCTTGCTGGTCTACCAAAAAAATGCAGATTCTTATTTGCCTTTTTCTGGTGTTTTTCAATTGTACTTCTGATAAAAATCTAAATCTGTACTGCTAGCTACCTGTTGTGAATGTTCCTTTGAAAATTTAAGAATTTAGGTTACATGTTCATTGTTTCTCATTCTGCCCGCAGTATATTATTTCATCCTCTCACAGTTGACACAAACCTGTCAAACGTGTCCGTCTTCATGTAGACTTCTATTCATAGTTTGTTATGCTACTAATTTGATGTCATTAACAAATTTTGACCTTCATCCCAATGTCTTGTTGAGAACAGGTTACTTATATGTAAACAAGATCTCAAAATTGATATGATAGGGAAGAAGCTGTCAGATTGATCTAAGAAGTGAGAAGCTATGAGAAGTTTTGGCAGATTTAAAAGTGGACACATCCCCATGCCTGGATGCCTTGTATCTCAGGCTGTTGTGGGAGAGGCAGGAGGAACTTACCGGGGCCTTGAGTCAAGCTTTCAAACAGTCTCTGACAAGCGAGTTTTGAGAAGATTCGTAGCTCAGGTTGAAGTTCTGGATGTGACTTTGCTCGCTGAGCTGGAAGGTTAGCTTTCAGACATTTCATCACCATTCTAGGTAACATCATCAGTGAGCCTCCGACAGAGCGCTGGTGTTATGTCCCGCTTTCTATTTATTTAATTAATTTATTTATTTATTAATAGAAAGCGGGACATAACACCAGCGCTCTGTCGGAGGCTCACTGATGATGTTACCTAGAATGGTGACGAAACGTCTGAAAGCTAACCTTCCAGCTCAGCGAGCAAACTCACATCCAGAGTCTCTGACAACCGGGGAAGTGCCAGAGGACTGATGGACAGCTATTGTGGTTCCACTTTACAAGAAGGGTGGTAGAGAGAGACTAGGGAACTATAGACCAGTGAGTCTCACATTTGTGATAGGGAAATTGTTGGAGAAAATAGTAAAGAAGAAAATTAATGCCCCATTAGAGAGGCACAGTTTGATCAGGGATGGTCAGTGGGAAGCTGAAAGCCCAGTGATATTATCGCTGGACTATTAATCCAAAAACTCAGCTAAATTCCTGGCACGTGGGTTCGAGCCCCGCCACAGGAGAAAGTAGAATTTGAATCCAATGAGATATCTGGCATTTAGAAAGTACTGATAACCATGAAACCATTGTCGAATGTCGAAAAACACATCTGGCTCACTAATGTCCTTCAGGCGAGTCCATCTTTACTTCTCGAGCCTGCATGTGACTCCAGACTGACGTAATGTGGTTGACACTCAACTGCCCTCTGAAATAGCCTAGCAAACCACTCAGTCACGCCAATTTCTTTGGTCTTGACAAAGAAATTAACATCAGCATTGACCTAGGCACTGAAAAAGATCACAGCAGAAATAGCCATGTCAACCCTGCAAAGTCTTCCTTACAAACATCTGGGGCCTAGACTGATCAAACAACAGCTTGATATGGACTTATTCACGGAATCATACATTACAGACAATATCCCAGAGCACAGTACCCCAGTGTGCTCTGAATCATCAGTAAAGTGATGAAAGGTGTCATCAACAGTGCTATCAAGTGGGACCTGCTTAGTGATACCCAGTTTGAGTTCTGTCAGGGCCACTCAGCTCCTGACATCATTACAACCTTGGTTCAAACATGAAGAAAAGAGCTGAATCACCGTCCCTGGATACATCCTGTCCCACTGGCAAGAAAAATTGTGACAAATACTTCAGCCTTACCTTTTGCACTGATTTCTTCCATGTTGAACAGTACTTTGAGGAATCATTGAGGGTGGCAAGAGGGTAAAATGTCCTCTGGGTAGTGAATTTCATCATCGACCACTAAGTGTCTCAGCAGCAGCACTGCTGATTGAGCTAATAAGATCCTAAAGGACATTACCACTAGACCTCATCCTTGGCAATCTGCCAGCTGCAGAAGCATCTGTTGATGACTATATCAGTAAGAATGACCACCACACAGTCCAATGATGAAGACTCACCCTCACATTGGCAATGCCCTCCATCATGTTCTGTGGCACTATCCCCATGCTAAATGGGACAGACTTCAAACAGATCTAGCAATTCAAGATTGGGCATCCGTGAGGAACAGCAGAATTGTATTGCAGCATAATCTGCAACCTAATGGCCCGGCATGTCTGTAACTCAACCATTACCATCTAACAAGGGGATCATCTCTAACTTAGTGGAGAATGCAGGGGAGGATATGCCAGGAGCAGCACCAGGCATACCGAAAGATGAAGTGTCAACCTTGTGAACCTACCAATTAGGACTACTTGCAAGTCAGTTAGCATAAGCAGCAAGTGATAGACAAAGCCAAGTGATCCAACTACCATTGGATTAGATCTAAGCTCTGCAGTCCTGATACATCTGGTCGTGAATTGTAGTGGGCAATCAAACTCAATAGAGGAGGAAGCTCCACAAATATCCCTATCCTAAATGATGAAAGAGCCCAGCATTATCAGTGCAAAAGGTAAGGCTGAAGTATTTGTAGCAATTTTCAACCAGGAGTGCTGAGTGGATGATCCATCTCTGTCTTATCCAGTCGTCCCCACCATTACAAATGTTAGGCTTCACCCAATTCAGTTCACTCCATGTGATGGCAAGAAATGGTTAGAGGGATTGGATGCTGCAAAGGCAATGGGCCCGAACAACATTTTGGCAATAGTGCTGAAGACTTGTGCTCCAGTAGCCAAGTTGTTCCAGTATAGCCTCAACACTGGTATCTATTCGACAATGTAGAAAATTGCCCAGGTTTGTATGACCTGTACACAAATCCAACCAGGCCATTTAGCACGCCAGTGTGCTGTGAATCATCAGTAAAGTGATGAAAGGTGTCATCAACAGTGCTATCAAGCAGCACCTGCTTAGTGATACCCAGTTTGAGTTCTGTCAGGGCCACTCAGCTCCTGACGTCATTACAGCCTTGGTTCAAACATGAACAAAAGAGCTGAATTCAAGAGGTGAAATGAGAGTGATAGCCTTTGATATCA
The DNA here is from genome assembly GCF_030684315.1 of Stegostoma tigrinum. Classification (NCBI taxonomy): domain Eukaryota; kingdom Metazoa; phylum Chordata; class Chondrichthyes; order Orectolobiformes; family Stegostomatidae; genus Stegostoma; species Stegostoma tigrinum. Next base: position 36,572,703 of record NC_081360.1, on the reverse strand, counting down.
AGGCCACATTTGACCAAGTGTGGCATTGAAGAGCCTTGGCAAAACTGGGCATCGGGGCAAACTCTCCACTGGTTGGAGTCATACCTACACATTGGAAGATGATTGTGGTTGTTGGAGGTTAGTCATTTCAGAACTTCAAAGCATCTATGCAAGAGTTCCTCAGGTTAGTGTCCTTGGTCCAACTAACTTTAGCTGCTTCATTAATAACCTTCCCTTCTTCACAATGTCAGAAGTGGGGATGTTCGGATGTTTGCACAATGTTCAACACCCTTTGTGGCTGATCAAATACTGAAGCATTCACATTCAAATAGAATCATAGAATCCCAACAGTGTGGAAACAGGCCATTCGGTTCATCAGAATCACTTTCCCTCTAAAGAGCGACCCACCCCCTGCACTGTGTCTGCAACCCTGCATTTCTCATAGCTAATCCACCTAGTCTGCAAATCCCTGGACACTATGGGGAATTTAGTATGGCCATTCCACCTAACCTGCAGATCTTTGGACTGTGCAAGGAAACCGGAGCACCTGGAGGAAACCCACAGAGACACAGAACGTGTAGACTCTTACACTGACAGTTGCCCGAGGGTGGAATTGAACCAGGGTCTCTGGTGTTCTGAGACAGCAGTGATAACTACTGAGCCACCATGCTGCCCTGTCCAACAAGACCATGATCATATCCAGCCTTGGGCTGACAAGTGACCAAGTAACATTTGAGCCACATAAAAGCCAGGCAATTACCATCTCCAATAAGAGACAAACTAATCACCTCTCTTGACATTCAATGATACTACCATCACTGAAATACCCATTGTAACATCTTGGGGTTTACCGTTGACCCACATTTCAACTGGATTTGCCACATAAACATTGTGACCACAAAAGCAAATCAGATACTAGGAATACTGTGGCAAGTAACTCACAACCTGATTCCCTAAAACCTGTCCATCACCTACAAGGCACAAGTCAGGAGTGTGATTGAATACTCCCCACTTGCATGGATGGGCCTAGCTCCAACAATATTCGAGGTTGATCCATCCAGGACAAAGCAGACCACTTGATTGGCACCACATTCACACAAATCCACTTCTCCCACCATCTCTGCTGAGTAGTAGTAGTATGTGCCATCTACAAAATGCTCGGAAGAAATTCACCAAGGACCCTTATACTGCACTTTCCAAACACAGAAGGACGAGGGCAGCAGGTACATGGGAACACCACCTGCAAGTTTGCCTCCAAGCCACTCACCATCCTGCCCTGGAAAGATAATGCCACTTCTTCCCAGAATTCTCTCCCTGGAAGCATTGTGTGTGAACCTGTAGCACATGGACTGCAGCGATTCAAGAAGGCAGCTAACTCCCACCTTCTCAAGGTCAACTGGGAGTGGGCAATAGATGCTGGCCAGCCAGCAACACCCTTAGCTCATGAGTAAATAAAATATAATCCAGCATAGCTTTGTCAGTGGGAGGTCATGCCTAACAGATCCAGTGGAATTTTAAGGAGGTGGCTAAATATTTGGATGAAGGTATGAGTGATTTATTGTCCCATATGTCTATGGATTTCAGCAAGGCCTTTGTCAAGCTCCCACATAGGAATACGAATTTTTTAAAAAAGGTAAAAGCTCATGGGATCCAGGGTAAGTTGACAAGTTGGATCAAAAATTGGCATAGTGATAGGTGACAAAGTGGTGTTAGAAGGTTGAGTTGATGTCTGGTATGCAGGGATGTACCTCGGGGATCAGTACTGGGTCCAATGATATTCATAAGTTTGTAGATGAAAATGTGAGGAGATGATAAACAGGTTTGTTGATGTCACCATGGTTGGCTAGGTGGTTGACAGTGAGGAAGGCAGTCATAGTTACAAAATGATACAAACAGAGTCAAAAGGCAGATCAGTGGCAGATGGAATTTAACCTTGATAAATGTGAGCTGATCAACTTTGGAAGAAGGATCAGGATATTGGAGTACTCGATGATTGGCAAGACACTAGGAAGTTCAGAGGAAGAGAGGGATCTTAGCAGGCTTATCCACAGATCCTGAAGGTGGCAGAACTGGTTAATAGGGTAATTAGTAAGGCATATACAAGATGCTTGCCTTTATCAGTCATGGCATAGATTATAAGAGCAGAGGTTACAGATCTTTGGTTATGCCACAGCTGGAGTACTGTATGCACATCTGATTGCGATACTATCGGAAGCATGTGATTTGCACTGGAGAAGGTGCAAATGAGATTCACCAGGATGCCTGGGATGGAGCACTTCAGCTCAGAAGAGAAGCTAGGTAAGCATAGATAACAAGGTGTGGAGCTGAATGAACACAGCGTGCCAAGCTAACCCTAACCCTATTGCAGGAAAGCTGACGTTTCGGGCCTAGACCCTTCTTCAGAAATGGGGGAGGGGAAGAGGGTTCTGAAATAAATAGGGAGAGAGGGGGAGGCAGATCGAAGATGGATAGAGGAGAAGATAGGTGGAGAGGAGACAGACAAGTTAATGAGACGGGGATGGAGCCAGTAAAGGTGAGTGTAAGTGGGGAGGTAGGGAGGAGAAAGGTCAGTCCAGGGTTTGCAGTGGGAGAGAGATCCCCTGAGGTTTGTCCAGAGAGAGGAGGGTAACTTTTGCAGTGCTTTTCTTTGGAACAGGAAAGTCTGAAGGGGGACCTGATAAAGATGTAGAGAACTATGACGGCCACCGAGAGGATGAGTAGAAAGCAACTGTTCCCTTTCGTTGAAGGGTCAATAACAAGCGTCATAATTTTAAAGTGAAAGGCAAAAAGTTTAGAGGGGATTTGAGGAATTACTTTTCACCAGAGCGTGACGGGGATCTGGAATGCAATGCCTGCAAAAGTACTTGAGGCAAGAAACCTCACTATCTTTAAAAAGAACTTGCGTGAGCCCTTGAAGCGTCATGACATCCAAGGCTTTGGGCCCACTGCGGGAAAAGTGGGACATGGAGATAGTAGTATACTTTTGATGGTACAGATTCGTTGGCCTGAAGGAGCTCTTCTGTACTGTATGATTCTATGAACTTAAATTCTAGATGCATGCATGCTTGTCAATTGCAGAAATATTCATTTACTTCTATACTGGCCTTTTACTTCTGAGTCTTAAACTTTATAACAAGTTTTGCCTTTTGCCAAATGCATATACTGCATCTATTATGTTCCCTTTGTCTACCTGTTTGATAATTTCCTTGAAGAATTTAATTCAGTTAATCCAATCTGACCCATGTTTAGACAAGTTTTTTTTCCAATCTGTGTTTTCTTTTAATGGTATATAGCTGTTTTCCCACTTTCAAAATAAGGCTATTATATAGTTTCTGCCCTGTTAATACCCTCTCCTCCACTTCCTGCTCTACAGATACCTTGTTGAAATTGTCATTCTCCGTACTTTGCACTATAATAGAAAGCAATGCAAATATGCAAAGCTCCAGGTCATGTCAATAAGTTTGATAACTTGTGTTAATGCCTTTGATACTTCGTCCCTTATCACTTTTCAGTATCCTGCTGTGCAAACTATCGGACTTGGTGCCCTATCAACTCAGGATCCATTTTAGTACAGCGTTTTTAAACATAAATTAGTGATTTGTTAGATACTTCTGCATTTTGCAATTTTCTTTGATAAAAAAATTTATTTACCATTGTGTTTTGTCCTGTACTAATTTCCTGTGATGCTTACGTCAAAGGTGGGATTTAGCTCAACACAGGTGTAGCTCAGACATTGTGCAGCAGCACCCTTATGTTAATTAGGGTCATTGAGACAAAAATCTTAAGTACCCAGCTGATATCAAACCTAACAATCTAAGACACGTGGAATAGAATGGATGTCAAGTTGTCATTAGGATACATCTAACAGCTGATAGGATTTTACCACATTGCATTATACAAAAAAACTTTGTTTTAACCAGCATGTTATGAACCAGCATTCTCACTAAATCAGCAAAAGTTATACACCTCAAATACTGGAATTTACTGTATTATCGCGAACAACTGAGTAGCCAGTTAGGGTGTGAGTAAGAAGGGTGTCAGCTGGTAAGTTTTATTTAAGACAAAGTTGCATTATTATTTAAGTGATTTATGCGGTAAAGAAAATATAACAGTGATGTGTATACCCCTACATTACATTTCTATTACTTAGTGTATGTTTTTATATTGATTGTGGATCTTTTGATCAATGGAATATTTGATTAACTGGCGCACTCCCGAACCCTTAGGTGCCAGTTAAGGAAAGATTTGCTGTAATACCTGACTAAGAGGGGGTGTGAGAGTTGCTGGCAAATGTGACACACTGGTAATGTCCTTTTGTTTTGAACCAGGATGCCCAGATTCAAATTCCACCTGCTCCGCAGGTTAATTACAAAACATCTATAATACCTCACTATTTATTGTTCATTTTCAAAGAGGTTTGGGGACCAAACATAACCCTGTGTTTATTGTAAGTTGCAACAGCAAATTTTTCACTACTAATGAGCACCCAAAGCTGGTCTCATTTTCTGCTTGTCGGGTCAAATGCTCTGATGTCTGTTTGGCATTTTGTTTCAGTTTGAAAGAAATAATAAGCCTTCATATACAATGAATAGTGGATTTTAAATTTTAGATTAAAAAAAATCATGGCTTTTGTGAAAAATCATGTTTACCATAGGAAATACTCAAATTCCTTGCTGGTAAATGATGGCCAGTTATCTGTGACCTACACTTTTGGGATCCATATATTCCAAAAAATCCACGTGGTTTTTCTATCGTCATCCCCATGTTTGACAAATGAACTCCATGCATGTCAAGCCACAATGACTAGGAATTTTGAAGGGACCTGCATAGTTGTCATGTAACTGAGTCCGTGATTTACATGGTTATTCCTGCAAATTTGGGGGAGTGCTGGTGGTAATATTTGTATTTGTCCTTGTTGGCCCTGTGAGCAGTGCCCCACTAATGTGGCTATGTCTGCGTCCTGTCCTGGCCACCAGACATATCATCTGGTCAACATCTCCATTTTGGAAATGACTGGATAACTCTGGTGGAGTTCACCAGTATCTGGTGATGATCTTTGCTCAGGGCAATCACTTCTATTCCCCATAATTGTATGCTGTCCTCACCTGCAATCTGATCTGTCTGGATTTGGTTTCTCCAATAACCACCAGCTGCCTTAGTTTTGCCAGGACCAAATCTTTCTGCGTCCAGAGTCTGATATTGTCAGGGACTGGAAGTGTCCAGAAAATATAAAAGCATTATGGGCTCCTCCAGTGGTGCACCACCGGCAGTGTATCTACCAGCAGAAGGCATCTCAATGCACCTGCATTTGCTACTGGCATCCTGGACAGTGTTCCAACTTGTAATTAATATGCACTTAATGTGACAACCCACCATTGAGTTTGACTTGGAGCTATGGGTGTCACCGCCTTGTCCTCTTTAAGTAGACTTAGCATGGGTTTGTGGTCTTGGATGCAAATGCTATCGGGCATTTCCTCTTCATTGGGCTGCCTATGAGCTAATACTACCCGATGTGTTACGGGGAGGCATCGTATGTCAATACCAGATGTCACTTGGGATCATAGCGTGCCAACACCTCAAAGGATTGATAGCTGTTTGTTCATTTCACTGAAAGCTACGGCTTGGCTACATGACTGTTTCCAAGACTGAGCCTTTTCTTTAAAGAGTTGATGAAAAAGTGCCAGGATGGAGATCAGGTTATGTATGAAGTTTTCCGCAGTAATTCACCAGCTCAAGGTATAGATGTGGGAGCCGCAGCACCTTTGATTACCCACACTTTATTTTCCAATGAGTGTAACCCGGTCTTGTCAATTCTGCAGCCCAAGTAGGTCACTTGGGGTGCTTGGAACACATGTTTGTCCCCTCTAAGGCATACACCCGCCAAGGAGAAATACCTAAGGACTCTGTCCAAGTTCTCCAAGTGCTCCTTATTGGTTTTGCCAGTTATTAGCACGTCATCTAGATAAATGACTACCTTGGATGGACCTTGTGAAATCTTCTCCATTGTCCACTAACAAATTGAATAGGCTAATTATACCCAAAAGACAGTCTCATATATTGGTGCAAACCCTTACGGGTACTACTACTGGGAATCCTCACGTAACCTCAATTGAGAGTATTCATATCCAGCTTTGTGTGTAAATAATCTCTGCGAGTGATTTGGCATATATCCAGATACAAAATGTGGTTTACTGTTCATTTAAAATCTACACACAGGTCAACAGATCCCATACAACCGCTCCTGTCCATTCCACAAACTGGACTGGCTTGATGATCCCTTCACTTTTCAGCCTTCTGATTTCTGTCTCTACTTTTGCCCATAATGCAAATGGCACTGGATAGGCCTTGCAGAATTGCTTTCAGGAATTGCTTCCTGGCCAACATGTAAGATGGCCTTGGCTCCTTTGATAATCCTCAAACCTTCCTGAACGCTTCCTGTGTATTTAATTAGAATTTTACTCAGGCAGCCATTTTTGAACAGAAAAACATTGAGCCATCTAGGTGAATCTCTCGCAGCCAAGTGCACCTCATTGGGCTTGTGCCTGAGCCTTTTACAACAACCAGTGGTAACTGAACCAGCCTCTTCTTTTGAGAGACTAGAACCAAAGTTGTACCCTTAATCTGTAAAGGTTTCCCAATATAGTTTCTCAGCCTAGCCACGGTCTTACACAAACCTATGAGTTGGAGTCCAGAGCAAATTTTGTTAAAGATTGCTTCTGCTGTCATTGAAACAGCTGTGCCGGTAATGACCTTCATTAGAATTGGGTGATTATTTAACCAGATGTTTATTTTGATTGGTTCTGATTTGGATGTTGATAAGCACTTTAACTATTCCAAGCCACGTATAGGTGGAATTTCTAAGGTGTGCACTCTCCTGCATACTGGCCTATACGTTCTGTCAGATAATTTACGTCTACTGGGACTCTTTTGCTGTCTCAAGTCTGCATACTGGCAGCAAGTACAATGGCTTGCCAGTCAAGATCCTGAAGAAAATTTTAACTATTTGGCTGAGTTTTTTCTTTTGGCATTTTGCTGTGGGCTGACCAAAAGTCCCTCTTCTGGATATGACCTGTGTGAGGCTATGAAATTGCCTTCACTTAAGTGGAGTGTCCCAAGCTCAGTTGGACTAGTGAGAGTGTCCACTCCTGTCGGAATACCCTACAACTCAAATGCTCCACATGCTGCATAGAACATAGCACAGTACAGGCCCTTCGGCCCACAACGTTGTGCCAAATTTGAATCTTCGAATGATAAAGCCATTAGTAGTGCCTGTTTGAAGTCTAGTTTGGCTTCAACTAGCAGGCATTTTTGCATGGTTACATCATTAATCCTACATACCAAATGATCTCTCAACATCTCATTAAGGGCTAAACCAGAGTCACATGCCTCTGCCAGTCATTTTAACCTAATCTAATATCCCGATAGGGATCTCCCTGTTTCTCGAATTGCCGAGTAAAACCGGTAGCATCTCAGAATTAGAGGAGGCTTGGAGTCCTAATATTCCTAAATCTGTCAACTCTTGAAAGATTTTAATATCTGTTGCTTAAGGGAAAGTTAGGCACCGAGTAACTGAAAAAGCCATAGGTCTGCAAGCTTTCAAGAGAATTGCTCATTGCTTTACATCTGCCACAATATCATTTGTCTGTAAAAGAAATGCATTCGTCCCACATTTGGGCCCAGTCTTTGGCAGGTTCAAATGAGTGAAGCTTCCCAAATAACGACATGATGCCAGAAATGCTTACCCCGACTCAAAGATGACTATTGCAAGCAGATTTCTTCAGGATCGCCTTTCTGTCATCCCCACTGAAATAATTCCACAGGGGCCAATATCCCGTCACCAAGTCACCCTTAATTTTCACGTCAGCTTGCGGAGTGAACAGAGCCTCTGACGTTTCTGTTTATTATCTGTCAGCCAGGCCTCCCTGATTGGGGTTGTTAATCTTGTCCAATCAGGGGACTCGTGTTCTATGAGGTCCTCATGGCTGACCTTATTTCAATCACTTCAGATGTCGCTGACTGTACACACCATAAATTATAAATTCGCTAACCATTCTACTCCTTTAATGTCCAATTATTATGAGGCCACATTCAGCACATCACACAAGTCAATGCCCAGCATATTTGCATCTCTGAAAAACCAGAAAGTGGCTATTGGGCGTCAAGGACTATTGACTAATTACTTACCTCACAACTGTGGAGAATAACTCCCACACAGGCTGTATATATTTAATCAGGGTCATATTCCTGGACATAATGTCATTGAGTAGACCATTAACATGCCTAAGCAATTCTTCTGCCATTTGGACCTCTGAAAGAACCGTGCATAACTCACCAAGAGTGTATGATGCAAAACATCGTGGTCTGTTGTGTACTGCACAACATCCCTGTGATCACATCGACCTGCAACATGCTGACCAGAACTGTTATGCTTCATTCAGCTGTGACCTGATCGGTTTATTCAGCAGTTCTAGCCTAATCTCGCTGCATTTGCATTCTGTGTCTTGACTTGGAAAGAAATATACCTTGCATGCCTTTTTAACTACCTTATTTGCCTGTTCTATTACCTTTAGGAATCTGTGAATATTTACATCAAGTTTCCGCTGTCCCTCTACACGCCTAACTATCCTCCGATTTATTGTGTAATCGCTTGCCTAGTTTATCCTCCTGAAATGTATGACTTCACACTTCTCCACCCTGGATTCCATTTTCTACTATTATGACCAGTCCATTACGATCTTCCTGCTGTTTGTGGCTTTTTGCCTCACTAACAACCGAAGAAACCAATTTGTATATCATCTGCATAAATCATACCTACTACCTAGCGGTCTAAGTTATTGATATATATACCACAAAGGTATAGGACTCCATACTGAATCCACTGGAAGCAACGTTACCACTACTGAATCACTCTCAAACATTACCTCTTGCTTTCCAGTCTAATTTTCCCCTTTCCAATGCATCCCATGGGCTTAAGTTTCTGATAAGTCTGCCCATTTGTACCTCGTCAAAAACCTAAATTAAAATGTAGACTGCATCAAACTAACCCTAACTATTATCCACTCTTTCAGTTGCTCCTCAAAAAATTCCATCAAGTTGTCCGCTACAATGTTTCGTTAACAAATCCATGCTCATTGTCTTTGATTAATCAGTTCCTTTCTAAATGTTTATTCCATATAATTGGATGTTTTTTAATAGTTTGCTCAGCAGCAAGGTAAGGCTGACTGGCTTATATTTAATCAATCCATCCCTTCCCATCTTGCCCTGTTCACTCAGGTTCCATACCCTCTGAAGAAGTTGCTATACTCTTTTAGACTAACGATGATTGCAGGTTGTCTTAGGAAAGACCACAAAATATCTGTGAACTGTCTAATGATTGGTGAACATTGTTTATTTGCTAATAGCTGCAGAATCCAGGCCATTATGTTGGATTTTATGTGCAGTGAGTTTGTGTGATGGCTGATTCTGGGCGTTTTATTAGAAGTAGTTTTAGAACATTATTCGTGAAATTGCAGCTTCATTCTCACGCACTAGATTTTAAGCTATTCAGCAACAAATCTATCCATATAAATGTGTATATATATTTATGTATATATTTTATATACACACACAAACACACACACACACACAAATATAAATGTGTGTGTACACACATTTGTATTTTTGTGTGTGTATATATGTATGTGTGTGTATATACACAAATATATATTTATATATCTGATATAACAGTCCATTTGCACCCTGGCAGCTTGGGAATAAGGTTATTAAGAGCTGACAAATGTGTTCTGACTGTAACATGGAACCTTCACTAATTGCTAAAATAACTGTGGAAACATTGTAGCCTGTCTTTTTTTTTATTTGATAATTACTTCCACAAAAATATAAAGAATAATGAACATTGACATGTTACTTGTACACTTTGTTTGGGCAAAATGTTTTTCGGTGGCTAATGACTTAATTAAATGTTGTTTGAACCTTAAATATGATATGTTGATTTTAAAAAAAAGAGTAGTTTCTGCCTCAATTCTATGTCTTTACTAATTTATAGTGTCTCCAATTAGACAGTGAACTGTGGTCTACTCACTTGAAAATATAACTCAATACTTTTTTAATCAAAAAATAACTTTGATGGGGACATCACTTGTTACAAGTATAAACTTAGAAACTGTGTAAAGATAAACTTAAGCTTCCAGTGGTTTAAGTTGAAATTGGTTAAAAATGAATAATCACCCCAACTGTGTAACCTTTGGCACTGCCCTCTAACCTTTTAAAGCTATTAATTTACACAAATTCGCCCTAGGATTTGTTCAATAAAGCTCAACACTGCAGGATTTTTGTTTAAATGTAGACTTACAATTTTAAATAAATTTCTCAACTTAGGAACTTTAAAAGAATTTAAGTGGAATTTGTGCAGTGAATTTTTTTTGAAAAGAGTTAACATAGGGTTCTTAGAATGAATAGGTAACAGAAAAAAACTCTACCAACTCCACTAATATCAGTGCAAAAACACTTGTGTTTAACAAATTCATCTTTTTAATTGTCATTTCAATGTTGAATACATATTTAAATTAACCCATAAAAGAGGTATTTTAATAATGTATATTGCATAGATTTCCAGAAATAATTAAAAACACGCAAAAATAAAAACCCGGATTGAACTGGAGCCTGTGCATTTCGGGTAAGAAATGTTACTGGATACTGAATTCCCCATTTGCTGCTGCAGAACGACAACCAGCTGATTTTGACATTGGTGAATCAAGTGTCTACTAATATCTCTGAACAGATTGATTGGAAAATATCTAAATTCTATTGGCGGTCTGCTGTGGTGCAACCATAGTATCCCTACCTTTGAAACAGGGGACTTGGGCTCAAATCCCACAAGCTGCAGAGGTGTGTCATAACCTCTCTGAACAGGATGAATAGAAAATAATTAAATCCAACTAGTTAACTTGTCACCAACCTCTCATAAAAGGTTGGGGAGAAGCAGCAGAAAATCCAAACCCCAGACACCATGCATTGATGACATGAGGCAAGATTAGCTGGCAGGCTGACATTATTGTCCCATCTTTGGTGTGGGAATGAGATTAAAGTGGGAGCCCTGAGCTTGCTTTAAAGAGCATAATGGATTATTCCTGTAATACAAGACGATAAGTTTGAAGCAACACACTTTACTAATATTTTAATGTCATCTCAATTTCCATTAAACATAATCTGAATGCAGTAACCTGTAAAACAAAAATTAAGTACAACACGTTTTGTTCTTCAGACTAGAAGGAACACAACTTATATAAACTGAGAGGCCAGAATGGCTGCCAAAGAGTAAGATAAAGAATGCAGGTGGGGAGGGTTTGAAAGAAATCACTTTGATCAGAAGTTTTGTGGCCAGAAAATGAATGTCCAGTTTTTTTTTCAAAATATTGAATTAAAGTAGTGAATGTATCAGTCACATTGTAACCCGATGGTGCATGTCTGACAGATGTTTTCTTTCTGACCTTCATGTTTACTCAGTGGTACCCTTTGCCTATATGCATTCCAACATTCAGTTAGATGGTGGAAAGATGTTGTAATTACTAGTAAATTAGATAATATGAAAAATTACTGATCTGCTCAATAAATTAAGTATTAATTTCCAGGTAGTGTTTACATGCTGCAGGAGTAGTATCGGGTAGAGGAAAAAAAACAATGTGCATATGTAGATTAATTGTGTCTTGGAAGTTAAAATTGTAATTATAAAATCAAGTTATCGAGAATCCCTTAATGTGACACAGGCGATTGCATATTTACAAATGCAGTAGGCAGCTTTTACTGAATAGTTCAAATTACATGATTACAATATTTTGGCCAATTTTCTTTTTCATTTGGGGAGTCTCTTTGCAGAATACATTTTCTACTTAAAAGGAAAAGCTGTAGATGTCCCTTGCTACTCTGAACCTAGCTGCTAAGATGTACATGTAATTGATAGACCCTCTAAGTGATTTTTGTTGGCTTTCTCCTGAGAAATGCCCACGCTTTTGCTTTTGGGTCTCCTTGTGATAGATTTGATTCATTTGAATCACCATGGAAAGTTACAAGGCCAAACCTATGTGCTTTCACTGTTGTGTAGAGTGAGTTGGAGCTCCAGCTATGCTGTCGTCTTAAATATTGTATTGGTAACAGTACAATTGTTACATATGTGGATTTTTCTTTCTGGTATTCACAGATTTTCCTTAGTGGTTTTCTGCCTAAGCCAGGCTCTAACCCCTCCTCGACGAGTCTCACCAGCCCTGACAGAAGTTTCATCTCTATTAATTCCAGACCTGTTCATCACAAAGAAATATTGAAGGTAGATTAATAACTTAAGTGATGTTTATGCTTACATATTTTTCCAGAGCGCAATAAATGGTTTTTACATTGAGGAATTTTACTACCCCTAGTATAAGATCAGTTTAAATTGTCTCATATAGGTTGGGTTAGGGTATTACGAGTTAAATGCATGGTGTATCTTGAGATCAAGCTTTTACATTATTTCTATATCTACTGAAAGGGAGCAAAAGTTCAGATATTCGTTGACTTTTGTCAGTTAACATTGAGATATTGTGGTTTTCAGTCAGTTTAATATTGGCTTGATCCCATATTTACCTGAGCAAGAAGTAATCTACTGGATATTGCAGTAATTATTTTATAAATCTAATTGTCTAAACTGGTTATGTTTTATACTTGGATACAAAACTACAACTTTATTGCCTATAACAAAGTGTGGAGCTGGATGAACACAGCAGGCCAAGCAGCATGTGCTCCTGAGATGCTGCTTGGCCTGTTGTGTTCATCCAGCTCCACACTTTGTTATCTTGGATTCTCCAGCATCTGCAGTTCCCATTATCACTTATTGCATATGACAGTTTCTTACAGTCGTGACATTCCTCTCAATTTGCAAATTAATTTAATGTGATTTCTCAACTTATGCCTGAAGGCTACTGCAGTTCGGTCTAGGCCCGAAACGTCAGCTTTTGTGCTCCTGCGATGCTGCTTGGCCTGCTGTGTTCATCTAGCTCCACACTTTGTTATCTTGCAGTTGAAATATGTCTGATTTTGCAAATAATAACTAAGATGTGATTTCACTCAATATTTCAGAAACACATGCAATTTCACACTGACCGTAGTGCATTTTAATTAGAAGATTTTATATATCTCAGGTTTATTTTCATAATTTGTGAATGTGTATATTGTAGTAAAATACCTGTTCGGATAAACTAATTAGGTAATAAGATGGGACTTGTTTGCCAGCAGTGATTTTATTTTCAATGCTTTTGCTTTATTGTCCCAAAACAGGTACAAGGTGGCTAATAACAAATTAGGTCTGACTTCTCTGACTCATTTTTGGATTCTTATATTCAATATTTTTTCTGAATAAAAACATTGTTTTAACTTTCTCAGAAGATGTTGCTTGGGATGTCATGTAGAGATAGATTAACTTATTTTTGCTTTAATTTTGCAGTTGGTTCGGCAGTACTACAGCTTGCAATCACAGAAGGATTCTGCACATATGCGTTATCCAATTTTCTTCTTGAATATCTCTGTTCCAGCCTCAGTTATAGATGTTAACATAATACCAGATAAAACTCAAGTAATGTTTCACAATAAGGTGAGATGCACTTGAAAATTTCTTTTTATTGTTATCATTAATTGATTAGGTTTGAAGACCATTTGACATTAAATGGAACCTATAAAATAACTTTACATTGAGTTTCCTTAAGACTAAAAGGCATGAGAGTGTAAGTGAGCCATTTAGCCTATTAAGTCTGCTCTACCATGCATGAGATCAAAGCACATTTGATAATTCTTATCTCTACTTGCCTGCCTTTTCACCAAAACCCTAGATTCTCTTATGGCTAAAGATCTATCTATCTTAGCCAATATACTCAACAATCCAACCTCAAAAGCACTCTGCAGCAAAGAATTGCACAGATTTACTACCTCTTAATACTGCTGGGCCAAATTTCTCATCTCCATTGTCCAAATAGAACTGGACAAGGACCTTGTCCTCTGATGAACTATCGCCACCTCATCTTTGTCTTAAATGTGTAACACCTTATTCTGTGATAATGCAGTAGGGTCCTAGACTCTTTGACAGGGAAAAGGTTTCATTAAATTAAACACTATCAGATTTATCTGCCCTAAAAATGACAACTCCAGAACAATACTAAGTAACAACATATTCTGCTTTAAGGTTTGCACTTGACTCTATTGTGTATAATGCTTGTTGAGGTCTTAAGTTTGCAAGTGCCATTCAGAGGGTGGATTACACTCGAATTTGAGTCCAGTGGCAGAATTGTGAAAAACTGAATTTGTACAATATTTATACCTTATTTGTATATTGCTGACAAACTGCCAGTTGCAACCCAGAGGAAGCCTACTAGTTGGAAGAGGAACAAAAATGGTCAGCTCAGATGTGAGACAAGGTCAGTCCAGAGATGGAGGGATGAGGTACTCTGGAGGGAGCCAAGTGTAGAAGAATATAGGTCCCAGGACCTTTTAACTCTGTTTCTACTTAAAATAAAGTTCCCTACCTCTTTGGTGGATATCTCCAGTCGTCTAAGGAGCATTAGTTTGACTGTTTCGTACTAATTCTGTGTTCAAGTGATGACGCTGTGTAAGATGAAATGTAACCTCAAATCCATTGTCTTGGAGTCACCCTAATTTCCAACAAATGTGTTTGCACGCTGACTTTAAAGAGCTAGCTTTAAAGATCTGAAGAACTGTGCCTTCTCTCTGCCAGTTAAACTACGTAATGTTGATGCCAGGTGATAGAACGTCACACGGGCTATAAAGAGATTCCATACTTTCAGCCATGGTAGTGAAAATTATTGGTAAGAATGCCAATAACTTGTGAACTGCTTATAGGAAGTAAAAAGATTGTATCTTATTGCTGAGCCAAATTTCACATTTCTGTTCTCACCAACAGAGCTGGGTAAGGACCTTATCCTCTGATGAACTGCACCAGCCACTTGCTATCTGCTCCTGTGCACCAGTTTTGGTGCATCACCACAAGTTCACCTCTCTATCTTACTCTCGAACCCAAAGGGCACAGTAAGATTGGGCTAAAACAGTTTAGAGCTTGCACAGTTGCAGAAGACAGGCATCTCAGATGATTTAATATAGTGGATCTGTCTTTCAAGTGCTTAATGAAGAGGTATACATAATTCAGAAACTGCGTAGTGAATTCCTTCGCCTCAAAATGCTCGATGGTGACAGATCTGGAAAGACTATAAACACATATGGTTTACTGTTCCAGCTCATTTGGAAATTACAAAGTTTGCAATTTTATCCCGATGTCTTAGTTCTGCAGAGAGGGAGAATGAGGGATAGTGAGAAAATGAATGCATTTGTATGTGGTGCTTCTGCTTTTGAATACACATGTTAATCGGTGCAAGAAGAAAATGTAATATGCAGGTCATGTTGAATAGTGAAAAGTGTTGAGAAGAGCCCCAAGAGAACTGCTGATTCTGCAAAGTCCAAGGCAATCTGTTGAGCCCTTGTATTGAGTACAGAAAGTGAAAGAGGGCATTGTTGATTGAGTGGAGACGGTGTTGGAACTGCTGCCACATATCCTAGAGAGAGACAGAGTAAGAGTAAGTGGAGAGCACTGCTCAGACATGCAACTCTAGTGAGACAATTGAACAACTTCCTGCATTGAATTCAGGTCACAGATGATGCTGCAAATATCAGCAAATTCTACAATCTACTTCCATACTGGTGAAGAACATGCTGTGGTGATTCTGGGAATTGGGAATTGTTGCTCTCACCTTCTGGAATCATCTATAGGAAGGTTTTTAGGAATCATGACACCTGCTTCCTTCTAATTTTTGGTCTCCTCTTTTACCATGTTGCGAAACAAAGTAGTCACAAGGGAATTCAATCTCACTTTTAGAGATTCACTTCCACTTTAAATATACTTTAGCCTGTTAGGAATTTTAGCTTGGACATGAGTGGGTTTCTCATTGAGTCAGCCAGATCAGTGAGAAATCCACCACTGAGATTATACTTAAGAGTGTGACTTAAATTATTGCAACTGTTGGTATGCACCAAGTGTGTTTTGATTTGTAACTGAAAAGTGGCCTGGAGTTCAAATGAAGGAAGATGTTTATGTGAAATCTGTTTTGGATTTCTGACGCTACCCAGAGCAGAATTTGTATTAACATATTGGAATGCTTTTTGAAGAAGTATTAAAACTGGTGCTCTGCATAAAATGTTTTGTTTTAAATCTTCTGTCACCAGGAGGCTATCTTGCTTGCCATTGAGAAGGTATTGATTTCTGTTTATGGTCAACTTGCTGAAAATGGAACTGATGAATCATCCTCTGAATGTTTGAAAGAAACTGGAAATGTTCACAATGGTGAGATAAATCACTGTGGTCTAGCACCAGAAATATCTCAAATTCCAGACACTCTGTACACTTGTCCCAACAAAACCTGTTTTTCCAATGACGTTTCTCCTGCAGCTGATGGCAAAAATGAGAACTTTGACAGCAATGTTATTCAGACTTATTTCCAAGAAATACCACTATCTTCTGAGGATAAATCGTCAATTTCTGCCCCAGATTTTGACATGACGTTTTTGCTGGATGATGACCGTATTGTTTTAAAGGATCAGTCTCACATTGACGATGCAGTATGGCCAGAAATAGCTAATGATCCAACCCTACCACCTGTGGCATCAAGTGAACAGATCTCAGTTGCAAAAGACTGTGCTGAGCTAACTGCTGATAACTGGAGTATGGGGCATGGGATGAAGGATTCTTCTGAACAGATGTTTGAGCCTGTAAAACTCTTAGTGCCCAAAGAAACTTCAGACCAAATACAAACAAATTGTAATGAAACCAAACAGCAGAAATCAACTAATAGTAGCCCAACAAATGATCCAAATAGAAAGTCTACTAATGTAGTGAAGGATAAGATTGGACAGATCACCATATATGACCTGATCAGCAATCGCACTGTAAAAAAATCTCGGTCGGCGTCTACCCTTTTCATGCAAGAATTTCGACCCAAACTTTTAGCAGAGAACCCAAGGGCTAATCTGCAAGATGTCAGCATGAAACTTGAAGAGATGTGGAAAAACCTGAGTGAGGATGAGAAAGAAAAGTAAGTTTCCAAATTAAATCTTTTGAGCTCATACCCAATAGTTTCCATTCTCTGTGATTCATTGAATGCAGAGTAAATCCCACTACTTCTTGAAATATAAAGCAGAAAATTATTTTTGGCTTGTTGGAAATGCCATGCAGACAGACTGTATTGTTAAAATATATTATGTGCTTCTGCAATTAATTTTTCTCTAAGACTTATTTTCCATTCATGGATTTCCTTCAAGAATATCTTTTCACAACAAAGAGTGATGATACTTTTTCCAGTGAATGACACACTTATGAGTACACTTTCACGTTGAAATTTATGATCTCGTCAATTTTTTTTGAGAAATGTTGAAATTACAGCAGTAGTTTTGTGAAACCAAATTTTGATCCTTGCAACGTTGAGTGGCCTAGCAATTAAGTATTAATGAGATATTTTGAGTAGCACAACTTTGATCAGTTTGAATCAGGCTGAACATTGATCTTATTTGAATGTAAGGAAATAGTTTTGACATCAGTCACTGCCCCTCCACAGGAAGGTGTGAAAATGATGCTTATAGGAAATGTATTAAGCCAAGGAAAAGTAAATATTAAGTGGAATGAACATAAGTTATAAATTGATTTCTATTGAGTACAACAATAAGCTGACAAATAATCATGCAGCATTTAGTTTTTAAACCCTGAAATCTAAATCCCCTTGCTCCTTGCTGGGTAAATGTGCTGCTGAGCATGGAGATCAAAAATGTCCCAGATTTAAACAAAAACCAAAAGAACTGTAGATGCTGTAAATCAGAAACAAAAGCAAGTTGCTGGAGAGAGGTAATAGGAACTGCCGATGCTGGAGAATCTGAGATAACAAGGTGTATAGCTGGATGAACACAGCAGGCCAAGCAGCATTAGAGGAACAGGAAATCTGAAGAGAAGGGTCTTGACCCTTCTTCAGAAAAAGAAATTGCTAGAACAGCTCACCAGGTCTGGCAGATCTGTGAAGAAAAATCAGAGTTAACGTTTTGAATCCAGTGACCCTTCCTCAGAACAGTTCCTTGTTTGTTTTTCATCTTCTGAAACTTCTCTCCTTTCTTCCCCCAGCACATTCTACCAAAAAAGTAATTCTCAGTCTGGAAAATATTCAAAATTCCCAAGGAGTGTTTACTTTGATTCAGTGTTCAAGTTCAAGACTGAAAGCATTTTGGACAGGGTAGGAGATATATTCAAAATGCTGAGGAAGTAATGCCAATATAATTTTTTAGGAATGCACAGGTCAGTTTTTGTTTTGAAGTGCTCTACGCCTTGCACTTTGTTTCTTTGTGTGGTGTCATATGTGTGGTAATTTAAAAGGGCCAACCTGTGCACACCTGGTTGGGATTTTTTGAGTGTACTGGATATTGGAAACAATGCTGAGGGGGATGAAGAGTTGGGGGATGTTGAATTTTTATATATAACTAACTTAGCATTATTGAGTTGAGCTCAAATAACATTTTCTGTTTTATCTGATTCAAAACTGCAACTATATAATGATCAGGAACTTAAAAGGTGCATGCGTAATATTTGCAGTCGATTTTGGCCAAATCGTGACAACTTCCAATTATTTTGAGGCATCTATGACATCCTCTGCCGCTGCCTCACCTGAGTCCACAGGTTCCGTCACTCAACTTCTGAGATTCATCACAACTTGATTCTGATGAAAAGTTACCAGACTTAAAACATTTAACTCTGTCTTCTTCTCACAGATGTTATCAGATCTGCTGAGCTTCACCAGCAATTTCTCTTTTTATTTCAGATCTCCAGCATCAGCAGTTCTTTGTTTAATTTGAGATCTATCTGTTACTAACTGCAGATTAAAGCCATAATGTCTCATGTGTAGTGACTTAACTCAATCCGCAACATCCCATTTTTTAATTAACATTTTTGAGCTTCTCCTTTCTTCAGTTTTATTCAATTCTTTTGTTAGGCAGCATTTCAATTTGGGATATCTGTCTGTCAACACTAGTTGCCACTAGTAACTTGCTGCAATGATTTCTTTGTAGGTGAACCTAAGGTGGTGGACTATTGTCAGTATATTTTCTATGGGCAACAGAGAAGGACATTAATCAATTCTTGCTTGATATCCATATGTTGGCATTTTGTGGCACTAATCATTTTTAGTGATCAATAGCAGTTTTCCTCTTCTGCTGTTCCTCCACCACATCTGTCTGTCTGTGTACTAAAGCTAACTGTAACGTGTCAACTAATTCGCTGAGTCAGTACCTGCTAAATGCTACTTAATGCATCAAATCTGTTACCTTCCCAGTCCATATGGCTTAATTCTATATTCTGCAATGTAGTTGTCCAAAATTGTTTGGAGGGTAGGACATCCATCCCTTTATAATGGAACTACTGCTCATTCCAGCTTATGAGGCTCAGGAAGTTACAAATATTTACAGGCGTGATTAAAATCCTGACCAATAATATTGCTGGTGGTTAGTCAGAAGAAGTGCTGTTTTATAATGGGAACACAATATGATATACAATGATAGAAATGTGTTGCTATATACCTTGATTTTTAATTATGTTACTCAAACGAGAAGGTTAAAAAAAACTTTCATCCATTTTAAGTGTGACTCTTCTGTTTTCTTGCCCTTCCCCATGTTTTACTCTTTCTCTATCTGCTCACCAGTTACTTTGTTTACCTACCCAGGGCTAATTGCTTTCTGTGCGTCTATTTGTCACCAAATTCACCTCATTGCCAGTTCAAGCCTTATTGTGTCTAAGTTGCAATTTGTCCAAAATTCTACTGCCTATGTCTGGTCCCACACCCTGTCACCATCAATAAATTGGTTTCAAACCTCTTGCTCTTTGTCCCATGTCTCTGCCAACTCCTTCATCCCTGTGTTCCAGCACTTAAGGAGATTTTAAGGAGGTAATTTATGACTGTCAGCAAAAATAGTTCCCAGTAAAGAGGAAAAATACAAAGAGAGGGATAAACCAACGATGGCTAACCAGGGAAGTTAAGTTGAAAGTAAAACTGTATAAAGTGGCAAAAGTCAGTGATAGCCTAAAAACTGGGATAAATTCAGAATCCTGCAAAGAAGAACTAAAAAGATAAAAACAGAGGAAATAAAGTGCAAGGGCTAACTGGCAAGTGATATAAAAATTGTCAGTAAGAGCTTCTTTAAATGTATAAAATGGAAGATGTGGGCCTTTTAGAAAATGACTCTGGGGAGATTGTAATGGGGAACAAGGAAATGACAGAGGAGTTAAATAGATATTTTGCATCAGTCTTTACTGTAAATGATACTTTGAAATTTCATTTTTATTAAAGAATACAGGGAAGGAATTAATTATTACCACTGAAGAAGTACTATTAGACAAACTAACAGGGCTGAAGGCAGATAAGTCCTCTGGCTCTAATGACTTGCATTCTAGAATCCAAAAAGAGGTAGCTACTGAAATAGTGGATGCATAGGTTGTAATTTTCCAGATGGATTCTGAAGAGGTACGAGAGGACTTGAAAACAGCCAATGTGACACCCTGATGTAAAAAGTGCATATCTGTAGGCTGATTAGCATCTATTGTTAGAAAAATGTTGGAATCAATTATTAAGCAAGTAATAGCAGAACATTTGGAAAATCATAGTATAATGTAACAGAGTCAGCATGGCTTCATGAGGGGGAAGTTGTGTCTGACTAATTCATAAGCGTTTTTGAGCAAGTTTTGATCAGAGTGGATAGAGGGGAGCCAGTGAATGAGTTGTTTTTGGACTCCAGAAGGCATTCAACAAGGTACTTCACAAAAAGTTGTCATAAGATTAGAATTCATGGTATAGGAGCACTGCATTAGCATGGATAGAAAATTGGCTAACGGGCAGGAAACAACAAGTAGGGATAAGGGGTTCTTTTTCAGGTTGGCAACCTGTGACCTGCAGGATTTCACAGGCTCAAGCAGCTGTTTAAATTGTGACTTGGAGGAAGGGAAAAAAGGTACTGAAGCAAAATTTGCAGCTTGTGAGAGGGATGCAGTTTACACACACACACACACACACACACACACACACACACACACACACACACACACACACACACACACACACACACACACACACACACACACACACACACACACACACACAGAGATAGATGTTAAGTAAATGAGCAAAATGTTGACAAATGGAACATAACGTGGGAAAAAATGAAGTTGTTCACTTGGAAGGGAGAAAAGAACTGTTATTTAAATGGAGAAGAACTGCAGGAAGTTGCAACATGGGTTTGGGGGTACTTGTGCATGACACTCAAATCTAGCACACAGTTGCAGCAGGTAATCAGGAATGCTATTCGAATGTTGATCCTTATTTCAAGACGATTAGAATATAAGAGTAGGGAAGTTTAACTGCAGCTGTTCATGGTTCTAGTAAAACCATGTGGAGTACTCTGAACATTTTTAGTCCCATTATGTAAGAAGATATTATTTAATTGGACGCAGTTCAGAGAGGTCCACCAGGATGATCCTCCAGTATAGAGGGATTGTTTCACGAACAAAGGTTAAATAAGCTGAGAGTCTAGCCATAGAGCTGCATAGGATGGAAATAGACCCTACGGTCCAGCTTGTCCATGCAGTTCAGATAATCTTGTCTCATTTGCTAGCATTTGGCCTATATCCCTTCAACCCTTCCTATTCATGTACTCATCCAAATGCCTTTTAAATGTTGTAATTGTACCAGCATCTACTTCCTCTGGCGGCTCGGTCCATACGTCCACCTTGTGTGTGAAAAAGTTGTCCGTTAGGTTGTTTTAAAACCTCACCTTAAACCTGTGCCCTCTAGTTTTGGACTCTGCTACTCTGGGGAAAAGACCTTGGTTCTTCACCCGATCTATGCCCCTCATGATTTTATAAACTTCTCTAAGACCACACCTCAGCTTCCAACGCTCTAGGGAAAGTAGCCACAGCCTATTCAGCCTCTTCCTATAGCTCAACCGCTCAGAAAAGATTTACAAGTTTCATAACATTCTTCTTATGAAACATGCAAGATTCTTAAGGGACTTACCAGGGTAATTGTTGGCAGGATATGTCCCCTCGTGGGAGAATCTAGGACCAGAGGGCATAGTCTCAGTGTAAAGGGGTTCCAATTTAAGACTGAAATGAGGAATTGTTTCTGTCAGAGGGTTGTGTGTCTTTGGAAGTCCTTGCCATAGAGAGCTGTGGGAGCAGAATCCTCGTGTTTGTTTAAAGCTGAGATTAATTCCTAATCAAGAATTATGAGGAAAGGGCAAGAAAGTGGAAGTGAAGAATGTCGGATCAGCCATGATCCTATTGAATTGCAGAATGGACTTGAGGGGTCAAATGGCCTGCTACTGTTCCTCTTTCCTATAGTTCAACCCGACCACTATTTGGTATCTGGATTTTTGAAACTGCTAAAGGCACATTTAGCTGTCTATTTGGGCACCAACCAATTGTGTGTAGCACCAAGGTGCCTCGGTAAACTGAAATCATTGGAATTATGGAGAAAGCTCACAGAGCCAGGACTCATGTCTGACTGAAAGGATGTTGATTGTATTTTTGAAGCTTAGTCAATTCAGCCACAGGATAACGCTGCAGGGGTTTCTCAGGACAGCATTGTAGACCCAACCAAAAACTTCTGCTTTATCAATGGTCTTTCCTCTTTGATACACTCAGAAGTAAGGCTGATATTCATAATGCTTGCAAATTATGGGGCTTAGGCTAAAAAGTGGCAAGTAGCAGATGAGCCATTGATCACTTTTAACAAGAGTGAGTACCGAGAACATATTTATATTTACAGACAGTGAGAATTAGAACATTGAAGATTTAGACAATTTCTTGATTGCAAAGGATTTGCACAGTGATTTCTTGAAACACAAAAGCCCTAAAGAACTGGGGATTGTCTACTGTTTATAAAAAAAAAACAAACGATTTTGAGAGAAAAGCTTTTAAAAGCGAGATAACAGGACAAAATACTCATCATTGGCCTAAAATTGCTGGACGGATCTTGGAAGAAACTTAGCAGTGAAGGTTGCCTAGCAACAGCCTTTGAACTTTTGATTTCAGTTTGGTATCACCCTGAGAGTTGGTCAATTGTGGAAAGGCTTGCAAGTGAGCAATGCTATCTCGCTACCTCTCCCTGTCCGTGTATCTCATAAATGAACACTGTTTGGGATTAAGGATTATATGGTTTAGTACTGCACGGTAATTTAATAGATAACGAGTTCAAATGCAAGTTTAAAGCATAAATTTATTGTAATAGCGAAGTCATTTTTGAGTTTTATCAAAATAACATGATGAGAATCTCTTTTGTTCTAGAAAACAGTAATAAAGAGGAAAAAATGACTATTATGAATATAAAGTAGAGTCATAACAAGATATCATTTGGCTTCCCTTGACATGTAATGAAGTTACTGTTGCTGAATCCTCACCTGGGCCAATCAGATATATTCCATGGCTCTGCAGTAGAAAAAGATGGGAATTCTGCAGTGTCTCACCTCTTAGCTCCCCATCTACTTTAGAACTGAAGCACAAATCAGGATTGTGAAAGTACATTTTCTACTAAACTAGGTGATTACAGCTGTCATAGCGCTCAAGTCACTCAACATAATCTAGCATAAAAGAATTTATTTCTTTTTAATTCATTCCTAGGATGTTGGCGTTTTTGGCTAGATCAGCATTTACTACCCATCCCCAGTTCCCTTGAGATGCTGATAATGAGCTGCCTTCACAAACTGCTGCAGTTTGTTTGTTGTGGAGAGGCCCATAATGCTGTGAGGAAGACAGCTTTAGACATCGGGGGAGTTGAATCATGGGAATGCGGGAAGGATGTTGTGTATTTGTCACAACTTGCAGTGTGGGTTGAGAGGATCAGAGGGCAGACAGGTCGATTGGGGTGGCTGTTGGGGCAGGGGACGCATATGGGTGGGGTGGCTTTGGTAACTGTGACAGTAATTGACAGGTCAGTTTTTTGGTTAGATAAGAGTTGCTACAGGTTTAATTTCTCTAACATTTCCTGGCTATTCAGGTAAATGAGACAGAACCATCTTAAATTCTAATCTCTAATTTGAAGTTTTAAGGATATTTTTAAAAGGTTTCAAATTGGAGGTCCTGGACAATTCCTGCAGAGTCAATGCATCCACCCAGGACATGTTCTGATATGCACACACAGTATGCCTACTTCCAACTATCCAGAAACACGGAGTTCTGGGACATAGTTTTAAGCTTAGATTATTCAGATTGTAATCTTTTGATTCAAAAGGTTTTTGACACTGAATTATATCGAACACATTTAATTTGCAGCTGATAAATGCAAGCTAATTTTTGTGAGCAACCATTCATAACAATATTTAAAGGCGTATTTGTATTTCTCTCTATAGTTTATGGTTCTCATAATTCTATTTTAATAATACCATCAAAATCTTGCATCATGCACCCTCTCTCATTGCCACTTAACTAGTCTTATAGCATGCATCCCTTTAAGTAACACATCACTCTGCAAAGTGTCCACTGGACTCCTATCATTCTGATGAATGCTTCCAGAAAAATGATTTTCATCCACCATTTATTTCAACAATTAAATTTAATTTACAAAGTGAAGGCCTTGCCTAAACCAAGAATTTTACCCAAACAAAATAAACATTTCACCATAAGGTTATAATTTTGAGCACGAAAATCAAAACTGATGCTCCAGCGCAACACTGAAGGAGGCGCTGTCTTCCAGATCAGATGCTAAAGCAAAACCCACCTGTCCTCTCAGGTGACCGCAATAGATCATATAGCGTTCTGGCTAATATTTAAATCTCAAACATCATAGAAATCTGATTATTATTACATTGTTGTTCACGGGAACTTGCTGCATGCAAATTGGCTGCTGCATTTCTTACTTGACATCAGTCACTCATTTCAAAAACACATTTTGGCAGTAAATCGTTTTGAGCCATCCAGTAGTCAAATAAAGCATCACAATGATTCGGGTCTTTCTGCTTTTGTATCCATTGAATTATTTTTTGTCTTTCAATTACTTTTTGAAGTCGTTAGTTGAAGGTCTCCAAAGACAGGGAGCCATGAATTATTGAGTGAGCAATTAAAGAGGAAGAGGTAGACAGCTAGTAATCCGATTGAGAGACTTAATGGAAAGGAAATTGGCTACTGGCATAGTGATGGGTAGGGGAACATGGTGGGAAATCAAATAAATCTATTTGACAACTCTTGATAACAATGGAGGGAAATTTTCAGTTTTAAAAAGAAAACATGTCTGACAGTCAAAGGACCCCTTCCGCTATGGATTGCTGGGCCCTCAACTGTCTGGTCAGGTTCCCAGATTTCTGCTTTACCCCTTCCCTCCCTCGAAGAACCACATTCTCACTTTTCATACACCCAGCCTCTAGTTTCAATGAATTACCATCTGACATTTTTGCCACCTCTATCAATATTCACTTTTGCAAGCTGAAAGCACAGTAGCCAATTTATATGCACAGCAAGCTCCCACCAACAATGTGATGATGACCAGGTAATCTGTTTTTGGTGATAGGAGATAATGGGAACTGCAGATGCTGGAGAATCCAACATAGCAAAGTGTGGGGCTGGATGAACACAGCAGGCCAAGCAGCATCTTAGAGCACAAAAGCTGACATTTCGGGCCTTGACCCTTCATCAGAAAAGGGAGATGAGGAGACAATTCTGAAATAAATAGGGAGAGAGGGGGAGGCAGACCGAAGATTGATAGAGGAAAAGACAGATGGAGAGGAGAGTATGGGTGGATAGGTCAGTCCGGGGAGGACGGACAGGTCAAGGGGGCGGGATGAGGTTCGTAGGTAGGAAATGGAGGTACGCCTTGAGGTGGGAGGAGTGGATAGGTGAGAGGAAAACAGGTTAGGCAGGCAGGGACGAGCTGTGCTCGTTTTGGAATGCAGTGGGGGGAGGGGAGATTTTGAAGCTGGTCTGCGAACCATTTCAACTCCCCCTTTCGTTCCTTAGACGACATGTCCATCCTGGGCCTCCTGCAGTGCCATAATGATGCCACCCGTAGGTTGCAGGAACAGCAACTCATATTCCGCTTGGGAACCCTGCAGCCCAATGGCATCAATGTGGATTTCACAAACGTCAAAATCTTCCCTCCCCCACTGCATCCCAAAACCAGCCCAGCTCGTCCCCGCCTACCTAACCTGTTCTTCCTCTCACCTATCCCCTCCCACCTCAAGCCGCACCTCCATTTCCTACCTACTAACCTCATCCCGCCCCCTTGACCTGTCCGTCCTCCCTGGACTGACCTATCCTCTGCCTACCTCCCCACTCATACTCTCCTCTCCACCTATCTTCTCCTCTATCCATCTTCAGTCTGCCTCCCCGCCTCTCCCTATTTGTTTCAGAATCCTCTCCCCATACCTTTTTCTGATGAAGGATCTAGGCCCGAAACGTCAGCTCATGTGCTCTTAAGATGCCGCTTGGCCTGCTGTGTTCATCCAGCCCCACACTTTTGTTAATCTGTTTTTTGAGATGTAAGTATTGGCCAGAACGCTTTTTTTTTGGCCATCTGAGAGGACAGCCAGGATTCACCTTGACATCTGGTCCCTGAAATGGTACCTCCTTCAGTATTGTGCTGGGGTTTCAGCTTTGATTTTTGTGCTCAAAAATATTGTCCTAGTATGTTCACAACTACCCCATCCCTTTTAGCATTCTAAAAGAGTTGTTCCTTGGCTCAATCCTCAATAATCTCCAACAACAACTTGCCATCCTACAGGAACCTCCCACACAAGAGATGTAGTACCTGTGCTTCTATCACTTCTTTGGTCCTCAAAACTCTTCCCAAGTAAAATATTGATTTACATGGACTTTACTCTTAGTACACTACGCTCACTGCTCAAAATGCAGTCTCCTATGCACTGGGAAAGTCACATGCAGATTAGGAGATGCTTTTAAAGAGGTTCTCTTTTTCAGTCCACAAGTATGACAGCCTGACATTTTAATTCTTGATCTTTACTTAGACTGCCTTCTGCATTGTTCTAATAAAGCTCAGAACAGGAGGTGATCTTTCATGTAGGCACTTTACAGCTTTCCAGTGGGAACAGTGGGTGCAACTATTTCAGAATGTAACCTCTGTACACAAATTTATTTCTGATAGCAGCTGTTAGTTATGTATCTGCTAATCCCACTTGTGCCTCTTAGAAATGCATCTTTTGTTTATTATTCCATTAACATCTCGTTCTGCTTTTTATCATTATCCCTTTAGTATTTAATCCATACTGCCTTTCACCTAATTACATTTTCTTCCACTTGTTGCACCTCAGATCTTATTTAAAATCCCCTACATTTCTGTTTTTTCTCAGCTCTGGTGGAGTGTCATTAGGCTGAAACATTAACTAGTTTCTCCCCATGGGTGCTGCCAGACTTCCCAAGTATGTCAAGCCGCTTCTGTATCTTCTAAAGATTTACAACATTCAGAGTATTTTATTTTTATAACTCTGTTACCAGTGTTTCTAGAAGTCTTGCTATTAATTTGTAAATAACATAAAGTCAAATATAAAGATGGAATATATGTACTACTTTAAATTATGGATTAAATTGTATTTTTGCAACATGGACTAGTTATGTCCTGTAACTCCATTTCATCTAAGATTTTGGTCATTCAACTCAAACTTCCACAACATACAATGACAAATTTGTATTATAGTGTTGCTAGTTAGAGTCAGATTTAAAAATACCATTGCAGCTCTATGCTCGTGCTTGATTTTAGAATTAAGAAAGAAAGGTTGTAGTTCAACACTGCATTGTTTAAAAGACAAATATAAGAAGCTATGAGGAATTCCTATGCAAAGAAAATTGATCCATGTACAGGAAAACTTTATTGTGTCTTTGTTATGTTGGACATCTGGTATCTCAAAAATGTACGTGTCTCTGTTGGATTAATTCTTTGGAACTAGGTAAAATCGATGTTTATGTAGCATTGAACGGCAAAAGTTTGCACTACTGTTATGTTCCACTAGATGGCTTTCATCCATATGGCTTGTGAATGTATTTACTTAGCCTGTGTAGAGATATATTTTATTTACAGTGATTAAAATGATGAATTTCGTACAAACATAAAATAAT
The DNA here is from genome assembly GCF_030684315.1 of Stegostoma tigrinum. Lineage (NCBI taxonomy): Eukaryota > Metazoa > Chordata > Chondrichthyes > Orectolobiformes > Stegostomatidae > Stegostoma > Stegostoma tigrinum. The sequence continues at coordinate 36,544,559 of NC_081360.1, read as the reverse complement.
ACATAATGGGTGCTGTAATTGTATTTAAGAACACAGCCAATTATGTTGCAACACCCTCCTATATTTTCTAAACATTGCAATCCCTGTTGCACTGGATGATGCAAAAAAGCTTGATTGTAATCATAAGCTTTCAGTTTGGTCTTTATGCCGCTACCCCTAATGTCATACACTGTGTTTCATTCCCATCTGACCTTCATGGCACAATGCTTGCTGCTTTGCAGAAGAATAATTTAGGGCAAAGGTTAAGTATAAAATGTGTATGCAATATACTGACTACTGGGTAATTAAAAATATTTTTAGCTATTCAGTTAAAAGTTACATTTGTATCACAAAATCTTTTTACAGCAATACAATCTAATACTAAATACTGCATTTTAAAGCAGATTGTCAGTCGTATCCACTATGCTCTAAGGAAAGCTATCTTGTTGAAATAGGTTAGGAATGGGCTCGTATGAAGAGTGTAAACATTTTTGTAAGGCTGCTAAAGACCCCCATCCCCACCCCACTTGAAGCACAGTGTTTCAGATGAGTGATGTGAAACACTTGTCTGCAGTTCGAAAATTAATTGTTATCAAAATTTTAAATAACTGCTTGTGCACCCATTCAATTTTGTTAGTTGTCCTCAAATTCATCCTACAGCATAAAAAGGGAGGTTCACAAACTTCCATACACTCTGGAATCACTTTAAGCAGAAGCTGTCCTGCAATAAAATAGAAAAGTAGTTGGGCAATTTTGTTTTCAAGACTTTTGAGAGGCAGAGTAGGGGGGGATAATATTTTTCTTTGTGACATGTTGCCTGATAGGTCAGTTTTTTGTGAGATAATACTCAAATAAAAATTTTCATTGCACGAAAATGTTTAAATTGGTACAAGGAACAACCTAACTGGAAGAGGAACTAACTTCGGTGAGATGAGAGGAGATCTGGCCAGTGTAAGATGGAGCCAGAGCTTGACAGGAAAAACTAATTGAACAGTGAATGATCTTTAAGGAGGCAGTGTTTCAGGTGCAGATGAAGTGCATTCCACAAAAGGATATGAGGAAACCAAAGTCAGAGCTCTTTAGATGAAAAGGGAGATGGAAGGTATGGTGGAACACAAAAAGGATATGATGCACATAAGATGAATTCTTCGAGAGAGAGAGAACCAGCCCAAATTCAGAACATTGAGAGGAGACATTAAGAGGAAAGTAAGACTGGCAAGGAGTGAGCATGAGAGTAGAATAGCAGTTAGTATAGAAAGGAAGTGAAAATCTTCTGCCAGCAATTAGATAATAACTAGATATTAAGAGGCTAAGTTGGGGTGTAGGAGGGGGCTGTTCTATTAGTGACAAAGTAGGATATATATGTTTAGTGGTGTGGAGTAAAAATTGAATATTTAAGACTTCATATCAGTGTTCTCTAAGAAAGCGGAAGCTAACTAAGTGTTGATAGAATTGGAGATAGTTCAGATAATGAATAAGATAGAAATTCCTGGCTTAGATTGGATAAATCATCTGGGCCAGATGGCTTGAATCTTGAGTTGCTAAAGGAACTGGGAGTACAATTAATTGCAGGGCTTGTCATCCTATTCCATCCATCCCTGGGTTAACAAGGTGTAGAGCTGGATGAACACAGCAGGCCATGCAGCATCACAGGAGTAGGAAGGCTGACATTTCAGGCCTAGATCCTTCTTCAGAAATGGGGGAGAGGAAGGGAGTTCTGAAATAAATAGGGTGAGAGGGGGAGGTGGATAGAAGATGGATAGAGGAGAATATAGGTGGAGATGAGACAGACAGGATGGAGCTGGTAAAGGTGAGTGTAGGTAGGGAGTTAGAGAGGAGATAGATCAGTCCAAGGAGAACGGACAGGTCAAGGGGGTGGGATGAGGTTAGTAGGTAGGAGATGGGGGTGGGGATTGAGGTGGGAGGCAGGGGATAGGTGGGAGGAAGGACAAGTTAGGGAGGTAGGTGTTTTGTGCCAGGTTTGGTTGGGGGAGGGGGCTTGTGGTAGAGTGGAGAGAAGGTGCAAGTAAGAAATCTCTATTGAAGAAAGCGTGCCAGTACGCCTCTTGTAATTAAAGGCCAGTCAGTTTGAAATAAATGGTGGATAAGAATTTGGAAATGACAAACAGGAGGAAACAAATAATCAACAGCTAGTTGTAAAGATTGGAATGAATCAAGTAGAGCCATGGCAGATCATGCTTGACTAAATTAATTGAAAATTTTTGATGAAGTAATAGAGAAGATTGATGTTCGAAATTTATGGATGTTATTTATTTGGATTTTAATAAAGTATTTGTCACAGTATCTCATAAAAGGTTGATCATCAAAATTGAGATTCATGAAATAGCAGAGAAAACAAGGGAAATGGTTATTGTTTTCAGATGGGGGAAGGCAGGCAGTGGTGTTTACAATTTGTCAGTCCTAGGACCACTGATGTTTTTAATATATTTAAATGATATGGATGTTGGATTAAAAGTCACGTTTTAGAATTTGTTGATACTACCATGTTTTATATAATCAGCAATGATATCAATTAACTGTAATATGACAAATTAGTAACATTGGGCAGAGAAGTGGCAGCTGGAATATAGAACCAATACAGTTTCACAGAAGGGATCGGAAAGGCAATGTGGACTTGATGGCATAGTTCTAAAGTGTGTGGAAGGACAGAGGACCACAGGGATTCATTTGCATTGATTTTTGGAGGTCGGGGGACATATCAAGGGTGTAATTAGCAATGTAAATGGGATCTTGGGCTTCAGAAATACAGATATTAAATACAAAATGGGGATTATGCAGAACCTTAATAAAAAGCTCGAGTTAGGGTTCAAGTAGAATATTGACTTCACCTGCTTTGGGAAAGATGTGAAGGTCCTTGAGACAGTATTGAGTAGAATGTTTCCAGGAATGAGGAGTCTTAGCTAGAAGGTTACGTTGGAGATTGTTGTTCTTACGGAGCAAAGGACATTGAGGGAAAAGTTAATTGAGGTCTGTATAACGTGCTAGACTTAGATAAGGTGGACAATGAAAAGCTTTTATCATTAGCTTACGCAGTAACTCAGGGAAGCAGTTAAAGATTCTGGATGAGAGCTGCAAAGAAGAAGAAATTTTTACCCTCTGAATAATAGTGACCAAGAACCGATTGCCCGTGAGTGAAGATGGTGAACAGTTTCAAAATGCAAGTGGATAGATACATGGGAATAATTTTACACAGTCATAGATTGGGACTAACTGGAGTGCTTTTTGGAGAACGAACATGTGTCCAATGGACCATGTGACATTCTGTGCCGTAATAACTCTCAAAAATGAAATATTTCAGATAAAGTAAAATCCTGCACTTTATTTAATCTAAATTTGAAACAGGAATTTTCTCCTGACACCTGGATAACAAAATTACAACTTTGACAATGTAGTCCAGATTCCAAGAACAACCACCAATTCAGAAATGTTTGTGATATTTGACATTTTAATCCCACGTAGTACTGATACAGGCTACTGTTATTTCAGCAAACCAGCTTTGCACTATCAGACATGCCAGCCTTCCACTCTACCATGACCTAACTGCAGAGTACTTCAACAATAATACTAGCTGCTCTTGCAAAACCCAAAACATTTTGTCTGCTATTAGATATAATTCATAAATTGGGCGGCACTTGCTGAATAATCCTAATAGCTATTCTAGCAATCAAATTAAGATCATCAGTCAAACACTGACATCACATTTGTTCTTGCTGGACACAACACATGGCCATAAAACAAGATTTATAAATGAAAGGAATATGTTCAAGCATTCCATAACTTGAATTGCCTGGAAGCTTGGGAAGCCTGTTGTTCCCTTTTGCTTTCTCCAATGCAACACTTTGGCCAATCAGAACCAACATGCCCACTAATTAGACCTCTTTCTCTCCTGCAATACAAATTGTTGTGGTTGTTTAAAATATGACTTTCTTATGCTTGGCTTGATGAGTACATGACATCAAACTCTGGCACCATGTTTCTTATTTTAGCAACATCGTGCTTAAATATGCATTAGTTACTCTTAGAGTTTTGAGTTTATACATTTTCTTACAGGTACGGTATCTGTGCATTAGTTGCACAAAATTTCTATTCACAGGGCATAATTTTGTTTCCCAATCTTATTTGTTAGGAGAATTACAATGATATTAAAGCCAAGGTCATTTTATCGAGCACTAACTTTTTTTTTGATCAAGTGTATGGGTGTGGAGACCTACTTTAATTGGAATTAGAAAAATGATGAGGAATTTGGTCATAACTCTAACCTCTCAGTTAGCTTTGAAGTGAACTAGTTTGTATTTAGTCAGTTTCAAATTTTGTTCTAATTGTTGGCTGCCTGGAGTTTGTACAGTTTCATGTTAAAGATTTAGTGTGCACATTGCCTAATATTCTGGAGCAAATTGTGTGACTTGAAGAATCCTGAGACTTCAGTTTTACCAGAAGTTGGCTAAATGTTAATATTGGCAAGTTTTATGAAAGATTTTATTCCAAGAGGCCGAGCAAGCTTTCGCGTGTTTTCTTCCCAAACTGTCATCATTGCTTATGCACCATATTCCCATGGTGTTCCCTTATCATATTCTCTCACCACAGACAAAGTTGCTGGTTATGGGGACATTCTGGGATTCCATGCACCAATATCATCTTTAAAAGCAATCTGTGCATCCAATCAAGCACTAGTATTCTGTAAATTACTCAGCTATCTTGGACATAGGAAAATTGGCATTCACCCTGGAGGTCTTTGCATACTGACTGCCCATGGAGCTTGCCCTGAGATTTTGGTGCTCAGTTTCCAAGATGGAAGAACCAGAAGTATGTGAGTTAGCATTCATGTTGGGAATTGTTGTTGTGTAATTTGTAGCTGATAGGTGGAGATTGAGAAGCTGGCATATCAATGAGGAATTAGGAAATAATGAGGAATTTAATGCAATTAAAAGTGATTTAAATATTATTTTAAAATATTATTTTAATACTTGAAAATAGGCCCCTTATGAGAATCCCACCTCCCCATTCAAAACTTGTTTGGAAAATGGGACATTTTGCTGTTAATGCCAGGAATCTCAATACTACCAATCTCATGATTCTCTTAATTTTCACACCAATGCTCATGTCATTCACTGGCTGAAAAGAGTCAGTCCTGTTTGTTTGGACATCTTATGCAATCAGTTTATTCCTCCAAAGGCGAGACCCATTCTCTTGACTGTTGTGATTGGGGTATATTCTGAGTTCTAATAGATTAGGATGTAAGCAAACTATTGTGGCCCTTTTATGCATACTAGAATGACTCCAACCCCCTCCTCGCCACTACAACCAATAAATACTGAATTTGTTCACACTGCCGCAAAACCCATCCTGGTCTTGCCTGTTGTCTCTGTGAACATCTTCTGGTTTAAAAAGTCTTTTACCTATTGAGCTATCTGAGCTTTTTTTTCCCCACTCTGTTCCAACTTCCTCTCCACCCTTTTTTTAAACTCTCTCAATGAAATATTTTTCTTTGGTAAACAAACTATCATGTATCATGTCAAATTATGCAATTTGTGTTGTTTGAACTATTGAACAGAACATGTAGATAACTTGGCTCCAAAGCAAAATGACCGGTTCTTTGATTGAGACACTTAGCAGAATCTTATCTAACGAATCCTGTAGCAACTGTTTGTCTGTCATGGCAACTGTAGCAGAGTCTGTCCTGTCTTTAGCTGCACCTCTTGTGGAGGGAAATGAATGAGGATTGGGGATAATTAGTATAAGGCCCAGAGGTGACCACACCAAAGACTTGCATAATCCAATATGAAGCAGAGTTTTTAATTGGTAACAGTACATAACTCAGTGGTCAGGTCAAAGCTGTAACTCTGTTAAAGGATTAAATTTCTGTTGAAGTGATTTTTCCCCTCCAGCTGTACAGGTAGCAGATGGTTTCTATCTGAACAGTTATAGTTGAAGCAGTCTCTCCACTTCTTGTTGGATATGATTTATTGCTTGTCCCAGGACCCCACTTAGATTCAATAGGTTGAACTGAATAAAGGTACCATATGTGAATTGGGTAAATCATAATTAGTTACAACTGTTGAAGAAAAAGAAATCTCTTTTTTAAAATATTTAACTTTACCTGCACGTAATTGACTTTGAATGTTCAAATGAAAAGTGATTATCTCTCAGTACTTAACAGGAAACTGTAAATGGTACTACACCCTAAAATATATTTCCTTAATAGGAGAGATAATTTCTTACAATTAAATTTGGCATGTAACTGCATTGTAATTTTTTTAAAAAGTTACAATATAGGTGTTAAATTTTATGCAAGGTTAATGAAGTCCAGGTGCTAACATCATTAGCCTGTTTCTGTTGATTTTTGACAACTGATCATTGCAGGTTCAGTCTAATGGCTGAAGAGTTTCAATGCTTAGTAATGGAAGGCTTGTGAAATATACCGAAATTCATGCTTACAATTGCAAACATGCAATGAGCTTTTAACAAAGTGTTGTTTAAAATTATTTTAATGCAAATATTTTGTAGCTTGTTAAAAGTAAAACTGAAAAATGTCTTTCCAGTTACATTCACAAATAATTAACTAAAAATGAGGTTCACCAATGACCTGCACATTAAACGTGAGCTTCCCTAGTTGCAATCCCCTACTTGTTTTAGAAGCATGTACATTATCAATTGAGGACTCGTTTTCTAATCAATCTGGCTTATGGGAGAAGCAATTTAGCCAGCACCTCTGTTCACTTCTGATTGTGCTTCTATGAAGCTTTGGCACATTTTTGTCAGTGTTGGTGTGTTATATAAACAAAAATAGCTGGTTCCTCTTCCTCCTCTCCCCTTCGAATGAGGATAATCAGTTATATCATGAAACCATTTGTTTAGTTTATAGTGAAAACTGAAATTTCTTCATGTGTTAAGAAAGAATTCCTGTCTGAGGGAATTCCACAGAAGAGGTGCCTTCAAATCTAGTTACTTTATCAGAATTAAAATAGCTACTAAAGCCATTGGCTAAATGGATACCCTCATTAACAGGCAGTGTGGAAGGGCAAGCTCCATGAGATTTTTTTTTCTTTTCATGTTGCATTGTAAGTAATACAAAAATGTTGTAATGCTGAAATTTTATTTATAGATGAGTTTATATCCAAAGTAATTTAGATTTCTATGTTTTTTGGTTTCTAAAACAAAACTTATTCTGATTTTATTTCAGAATTGAAGCGTAAAAATGGTTGACAAAACTAGCTAAATTTTGACATGTGTAACAACTAAAGTTCTTCCAACAATTGAATTAGCTTTGCTAATCCCAGTAGGAGAGTTCAGTAAGGATTTTAAAGCATTCTTTGTGCATGAATCCTAGGGATGATTATCAGTAATGCTGGATTCTTATGCTCATTGTCAGAGCCACTGACTAAAACTTCCAGTTTATTTCAACATAATTAACCTTCCTCTGACAATATTTCACATCTCCTCAATTAATCTCAGAATTGTAATAAAATGTTTACTTTCAATATTTCTGCATTAGAAAGTAATGATTCTGTGTGTTGTAACATTTTAAAATGAATGTGAGTATTTTGTTGTGATTAATCCAGTCTGTATGCAGGATGAGTGGATATGTACATGGTGACATACAAAATCTAGGTAACTGTCTTCAAGTGCCATCTTTTAATATTGAGAAAAAGCTGCTTGGAAAACTCACACTTATGAATGATAAAATAGAATATACAGCAGAGACGCAGAGCATTTGACCTAAGCGATCTATGCTGGTGTTTCTTCTTTATTCATGCCTCTTTCCCTCTTGCCTCATCTAAATCCACTATCATTATCCTCTCTTCTGTCTTTCCTCGCTTTTACTTCAATGCATCTCCTGGCCCAGATCCTGTAGTCTCTAGTTTATCATGAGAGAAGATGTATGTCAGGACCCTGTCTAGACAGAAGTCTTGATGTGGAGATATATGTGGGAAAAGCTGGGAAGTATAAACTTCTAATGGGAAATTGCCCCACCTCCGGGGACCCAACTCAAATGTCTTCGACTCTGACCTAATATCAAGTGACTTGGGGCAGACCTGCTTGACATAACTTGATAGTTACCCAGGAAATGTTAGACAGTTTAAAACCTGTTCTGACCTGCATAATTCCTTAACAACCCACTCACTTCACCCCCAGCTTGACTTAAGTTACTGCCCTAACGTCTGACCATCTAGCACTTGGCCCAAAGGCGACTTCCACCCCAACGCGACCATACTGCTACCACCCAACTAGCTGCTCCCAAACAGATCTCACACCCACTTCGCCACCTCACCTACTCATCTCTTTATGTTCTCACATCCATTCACTCTGTCTCACCCATTCACTAATCCATACTCAAACTGGGCTTGTAAACTTGCCTAATAAAATATGGTAACTAGTACATCAAGGGAGAAGCATGTTCTGTTTCTCCTGATTCTATTCTACTCCAATGGAATTTCCCTGGGGTATGCTCTGCTGTCCAGTTTTTTTTTAAAGCTGGCATTGGAAGGTTTTAGAAGAAATATGTAACAGCACTGAGTCAGATGAATCTTTGCCATTGCCTGGAGATTCGGGCCATCATTTCTTTCAGTCACTACCTGTGGTGAGCAATTTCATCCTCTCATCACTCTTGTAAAGAAAAGATATCACACTGTGGAGCTGCAGGATCACAACAGGCCAGGCAGCATCAGAGGAGTAGGAAAGTTGAAATTTCGGATCACGAAAGTTATTTTCTGAATTCCTTGTTAGTGGCAAATAATCTATCTTCTATATGTGCCCTTTGATCATGCCATTTGTTTGCTTATTCCCAATTCATTTGCACCTTGTTTGTTTGTTGTTTGGCACCCTATCAAAGACATTTGTTAAAATCTGTATAAATTATGTTTATTGATTTACCATTGTTTACTCTCTCTTACCTCCTTGAAACTATTCAGTAAGGTTGGCAAAGCAAGTTACCTCTTGAGATCCAAGTTTTTAAATTATATTTTTAGTTTCTAGGAACTACCTCCTTTAGTAGTAGGGTTTTCATTATTTTTCCAACCACCAGTAGTAGCCTGACTTGTGAATAATTTCTTGCAGCTAATAGAGACACTGTTGGCTGCCAGGTCTTTGCTACTTTATACTTTTGAAAGGAGTTATTGAATACAAGAAGAAATTAAATTACCTCTTCCCTAGAATTAAAATGCCATTGATTCACTCCATCTATATGAAAGATCTTATCTTTTTTGACTTTATTTATTTTATTCAATATAATCCTTTTTTTATACTAAATACATTTATCACATTACTTAATACCTATTTGCATCACTGGTAAATAGATAACAAAACAATAATTCAATATTTCTTCCATCTTTCACCTGTGATAATGTCCCGTATGTCCCTGAACGAGCCTTAGTACCAATTTTTCTTTTACATTGACATGTTTGACATATTTTACAATTTTGTTTTATGTTCTTTCCCTGCCTCCTTAATTACCTGACACAACTCCTGATCTCTTAGGCAGCAGTGGAATGCTTAGTGAGAGACTATGTATTTAATGTATGTTTTCTAACCCACAATTGTTCCCTTATGTCTTTATTTATCTCCTGGTGTTTGATTTGTTGTTTGCATCTAGTAACCTGGTCTTTCATCATCTTAAAGTATATTGTATAATCATCCTTGTTAGCGAGTTTTGAGAAGATTAGTAGCTCAGGTTGAGGTTCTGGATGTGAGTTTGCTCGCTGAGCTGGAAGGTTAGTTTTCAGACGTTTCGTTACCATTCTAGGTAACATCATCAGTGAGCCTCCGATGAAGCCGTGTTGCCCAGATGTTCCACTACTTCTCTTTCCCTTCCCTACTCTGTTTCAATTGATTTCCCCATCACAGGAGTGGGTAACAAATATTCCCTATTGGGTGGCACAGTAGCTCAGAGGTTAGCTCTGCTGCCTCCCAGCACCAGGAACCCGGATTCAGTCTACCATCTGGCGACTGTCTGTGTGGAGTTTGCACGTTCTACCCGTGTTTGCGTGGGATTCCTCGGGGTCCTCCGGTTTCCTCCCACAGTCCAAAGATGTGCAGGCTAAGTGGATTGGCCACGCTAAATTGCCACATAGTATTCAGGAATGTGTCAATTAGGTGGGTTATTGGGAGATGGGTCTGGTTGGGATGCTCTGAGGGTCGGTGTGGACTTGTTGGGCCAGAGAGCCTGTTTCCATACTGTTGGGATTATATGATATGATGTGATATTACGGATTAGGAAGGAGTATTACAAATATTTAATGAACTCCATTTCCTTATTGTTGTCACCTATCTCTTCGTTGATTCACTTGGACTTGGGCATTTATTGCCCATCTCTAGCTGCTCTTGAGAAGGTGTTGGAGAGCGGTTTTCTTGAACTGGTGCAGTCCACGTGCTGTAGGTTAATTCACAAGGTCCTTAGGGAGGGAATGTGAGGATTTTTACCCAGTGACAGCAAAGGAACAATATCATAGCATTCCCACAGTGTGGAAACAGGCCATTCAGCCCAACAAGTTCACACTTACTGTCTCAGCAGCATCCCACCCGGACCCATCCCTGTACTGTAACCCTCATTTCCCATGGCTGATCCATTTAACTTACCCTTGGACACTATGGCCAATCTATCTGACCTACACACCTTTGGACTTTGGGAGGAAACCAGAACACCCAGCAGAAATTCTCACAGACACAGGGAGAATGTGCAAACTCCACACATACAGTCAAGAGGGTGAATCAAACCGGGGTTCCTGGTGCTTTGAGGCACCAGTGTCAACCAATGAGCCACCGTGCTGTCCCCTTTTTATTAATTTTTTTTATGTGGAAGCAGGCCATTTGATCCATCGAGTCCACACCGACCCTCAGAAGACAACATTCCATTGAAACCCACCCTATGCCTGTACACCTGCATTTCCCGTGGCTAATCCGCTCAGCCTGCACATCCCTGAACACTACGGACAATTTAAAATGGCCAATCCATGATATAAGTGATATATTTACAATTCAAGGTGGTGAATGTTTGGAGGTCGTGGTGTTCCCATGTATCTGCTGCCCTTGTAATTCTGCATGAAATTGATCATGGGTTTGGAAGGTGCTGGCTAAGGATCTTTGAACTTTTGCAGTGCATCTTGTGGAAAGTATTGCAGAAATTCACAAACAGTCCTTAGTCAGCAGAGTAGTTGAAATTCCCCAAGATAACAATCCTGTGTTTTTATTTCATTCCAAGGATTTTCTGAAGATTTCTTTATCTACCTTGGTATGATTTATCCTTTAATGTATTTTATCTCTATCCATATGGATTCTATTTTTGCCTTGCTAGTAGTTGCATTCCTTTTTCATACTGCCATTCTGCCTTCATAAGGGTAAAGTAACTGGACTGCCTATCTTTCTGAATGCGTTATGCCCTTAATATTTAATTCCCATGACCAATTTTCAGTAAGCATGTCTTGATACTCCCTACCCATGTCTGCTTTTTCACCAGCTCTTTAAACATGCCAGTCTTCTGCTCTGCCTGCTCCTACACCAATTTGCACATGTTTTGGGAAGCAATCCAGAGACTATTACCCTTGTTCTGACATCAACCATGACAACCAGGTAGACAACATACCATCAAGATTTTCAGTTCATGTGCGCTTTGCCTAGAGTATTTATTTAAAATTGCAATACAATCACTGAGGCATATCCCCAGTTACCTATGTACATTGGCACAGAGTTCCTGATCTTGAATGTGCCACTTCAGGGCATTCATCCAGGTTGGCTCACCATAGGGGAAGAGAAAATTGGAGTGGATTCTCCCACCAAGCAGTTCATGTGTGTTTCTTCTCAGTCTAGGGATCTTGATGTTCAGTGAAAATTAGCTGAGGTGACCCCATATTTTCATACAATTCATATTTGAAATGGTATTTTTTTTTTAGCAATACATGGAGATGTTGCTACCTAGAGTAATGCAGATTTTTATTGATAGTGAAACTGGGTTTGATACTTTTTAATGGACATGCATATGCAGTCGATTATGAATTATTGGGTATTGCACATACTTGTATCCCATGGTTTCCTTTAACTAAGTAGCAGCAACTTGAGTTAAAATATACTAGAACCTAATTCCAAATTTTGTTTATAATATTTGTTTAACTAGATTCATTGTTTTAAAAAGTCCAATTGATGAAAATTTAACCACTATTAATCATTTTGCTAGTTCGTATAACTTTTTTAAAACAATTATGCTGAGTGTCATTTGGATTCAAAGTAGTATGTTGCTAGTTATACAGGCTTGGCTAAGTGTCAGTGTATGCTGCACATTTCAGATCAGTGAAGGAGTTTTGAGTTTCTCAAAATGTGCAGCATAATGTTCCTGTAGTAACTTTGTATATTCTTCAATTTGAGTATTTAAGTAAACTAATATTTCTTTAGGTATGAAGAGAAAGCTGCAAAGGACCTAGACAGATACAATTCACAGCTGAAGAAAGTAATGGAAGAAAATTCTCATGGGGAGGAACAGAATCAACTAGAATTGGCCCCAACAATTAAAGTTAATAAGAAGCAAAAACACAACACACCACTTTCAAATCAGCAAATTTTGGATAAACTTTTCCAGTCACAAATCCATAACAAAAAGAGTTTGGAGCCACCTTGTAAGACAATAGATGTCCCATTTTCTTTAAACCATTTAAAAAGACAGCTTGAGAGACTTTCCAAAAGCCGCAAATCAGGTGCTGAAAGACTTCATCTCATTAACTGCTTGACTTCTCACAATGGATGGGTTGTTGCCTCTGAAAGGAAACTGATGTTGCTAAATCCTTTTCGGGTGGAGGAAGCACTACTATTTAAAAGACTGATGGAGAATCATATATTTCAAACAGAAGCCCTTGATACACCAATAGCTCTAACTAATAGGTATGTTAAGTGTAATTAAAGTTAAATGTAATTAAATCTCAGGATTTTTATGCCAATAATTTTGAAATTATAATATCTGTTCAGTTTGATATTAGTTTTCCTGTAAAGTAATTACTTAGCAATTTTATAGCTATCAAATGCCCTTTTTTCACTCGAATATGCAATGATCTAAGAAGACTCAAATTTTAAGCATTCCCTCTTGAAACCTGCTTTCCTTAATAATTACAATCGTAGTTTATTTAAACTTTGAGTGTGTTACTGGGCAATGAAACAATACAGTACACATATTACCCTGTCTATATTTAGAGTTTTGATATTAATTGGTATTCAGTGATTATTGATGCAAACACTGAACAACTATAGTTTCAAAATGTTATCTACTCTAAATTTTCCCCACAATTAATTATCTTTTTGCCTTCAAAATCCTTTTGCTCCTTTTGTTTGCAACTACTTGTATTAAAAATGCTTAAAAAGAGATGGTTAGACTGGTGCAAATTGATGTTAGGAAATTTGATTGAAAGACTTGAACTATTATATTAGTTTAACTTGTTCAGTGTTTAGTATTCTACTGTTTGTTATTGCCACGGCTAACTATTTGTCGAATTTTTTTTTTCAGCCTGATTGGTGGACCCCAGTACATAGATGGTCTCTGTAATATGCAAAAAGAATGCATTACATTGACAGGGATAACTTATTTTACCGATCCCAGACTTGTATATAATGGGTTTAAGATACAACTAATACCAGGTATGTTGTAAGAACAAAGATAATCTGTGCTGTAACTATTAAAATCAACCTAATATTCTAATAATAAGAAAATAGATTTCCCTATTAGAGCTTAATTGTTTTACAACTAGCTATTTTGATGGTAATTATGACTACAGTGCATCAATTTTAAATTAACAACTGGGAGCTTTTTGAATCATTGGCTAATTTATGTGTTTGGTCCAAAAATTCAGTTTTGATAAAAAGTGAAATGATTTGAGTTCCTAAAATCATTTGCAGAAAGCTTAATCGTCTTCTTGTAAAGTCATTTCTGTGGCAGTACATTTATTTGGCATATGGGAATGTGGCAAGGTACCTAGTCAAATATTTGTTGATTTAAGTGACTCATACCTACAAGATTCAGTTGAAATAAAGAATCTCCGGTAGTATGACAGTGGAATATTTAAATGTTTAAATCCAATAATGCTGCCTGAAAGTACTCCATTCACAAGTTGTCAGAAAGCTGTAAATGTAGGATTCATTTTTTTTTGTTATTTCTACTATATCCTAAACTTTTGTGTATTTCTCACCAGCTGGTAAGAACTGGAAGGTTACTTTAGCCTATTAAACTATATTTAAGCCATATGTACTAAAACGAGCTATGAGGTGTAAAGGCACTCTCTGTCATGACCTTCTCGCTGGTAAATGCAGTTTTTGGGTCACCAGCAATCTATGCTTTACATAATCATCCATAAAACATACAAAATGTGTCAGAGATAAGGCATTCTACCCAATAATAGCAATAAATTATTCTGACAGAATTGCTGTGTCAGTAACTGGTCAGTGCAAGAAAGAGCATGAGTTTTTTTGCAGGCACACCTTCCTCACATGGAAAAAATTTTAGGGGTCTAACCTTTGCAACAGATTTGCAGTGACAGCACATCAAACCAAAGCTGTGCACCTGGGGGAAAAAGTTGAATTTTGGCCTTTGGCACAAGCTCAAACATTTCCATTTATGGAAACTTGTATTGCATTAATCTCCCACTAACAAATGTTGAACGTTGAGAGCTTGTCAGTTTCCTCAGTTTTAGAATTTTATAGCCTAAGCAACACAACTTAGATTTTTGTAAAATATATTTAGTGATCTTAACATACGTTTTGAAGTTGATGTTTTAAGTAATGTTCAGTAAAATGCCTGACCTGGTATACACAAATCACCAAAAGATGAAACCAACTTTTAGCTGCTGTTTTACAGCAAATATTTGTTTCCATAATAATTTGTAACATTGTACCCATGATGTGCCCAGTCTAAGTTCCCAACTTGTATTGCTTTCAAAAATTGCTGTTTAGAGGTTTAATTTAGTCTGTCAACAGTCAAACCTCTGAACTTTCAAATCAGCTCAATTAAAGTTTAAATTGCTGACTTAAGTTAATGTAGACAAATTTTGTTATTGAAATAAAAGGATAAGAGAAAACATTTAACTGCCGGTGGACTAAAACGGAACATCACCGATGTATCCGTTGGTGATGTCTTCACATTGGATTGTATCATCTGTGCACGAAAGGGGTTACTATTAAAAAGGAACAATAACGGGAGAAAGTTATTTAAGTCGCATATACTAAAATGAGCGAGAAAGTTATAAGCTAAAATTACTTCTGCCTTACCATTTTCTATCTTGAAGTTAATTTAAAAGAGAAGTTGACTCAACTTCTGTTTTGGTATTGAACGATATAATTTTTTTTAACAAATGCTTTTGGGTTTATTATAAAAGTCAAAAATCCAAAGAGTTTTTCAGTGACAGATAAAACAGGTAAGTTGAGAAAGAAAAGTTTGCTACCTAATATAAATCTTACTTATGGAAGTATGTTCTCAGTGGATGGAGCCCGAGAACATTTCCACTTGAGATTGTTTAAAACAGAATGATTATTTCCAAAAAAAAGGTCAACATGTGAAGATTTATTTTCCTCCTGCTGAGATGATGGTTTTTCAGAGTCCCTGCCAGGAAGATCTTCTAACATATATGTGCAATTCAGCAGTACGTCACTCACACATTCCACTGGGGCTTGCTCCTTGTGCAGGGTGATGCAGGCACTGACCCTGGATGAAATTTGTTATTAAACATATTTGACAACGGATTCCTTTTCTTGGGGAAAGACACACTGCCTTGTTTAAATCTGCTTAGTATTGCCATCCCTGAGAGGTTGCCAAATGTCACTCAGGCCATGTGGGAATTGTTAACACAAGGAGAAAGTCAGGGCCTGAGGCAACTTTTGATAAACCTTGCAAAGGTTTGCAGCTGTAGTTAACTTAAGCTGAAATAGCTATAGCACTTCAATTTCAAAACAGAGCTCATTTGTACTTGTCAGTTCATAGTGGTGCCGAAGGAAAATTTAAGTTGATACTGTATTTAAATTTTAATATTTTAGTAATCATTTTCAAAATGTAGGCACTTATTTAATTGCATGTAATACAAAATACTTAGTACGCTTTTTAAAAAAATAACATTTGTTAAATCTAGATTTGTTCTTGCTTTCCTTCATGGATAGGTACTTCAACAGCAGAGCATCATTTGGAAATTCAAGAAATAACCAGGTGTTTACCTTTCTATGGTATATCAGATTTACAAGAAATCCTGAATGCGATTTTAAATAAAAATGCCCAAAGTGTCTACCAATGCAGACCTCTAAAGATTGTAAATTATTTGGAGGTAAGATGCGTATGGAAAAAAACCGAAAAAGCAAAATAACAGATTAGCAGGTGGTCAACTTGGAAGCCAACAGAATTTGCACTCAAAACCTGATGACACTGGAACAGGATAAAATGTGCAATTAAGTCAGTTTCATTTATTTATACTGGTGCTTGAGAGTGATATTTAGTTTATTAGTGATATGAAGTGACCTTATCGTATGCCTTAACTGTTTTTTCCATGTTTTTTTATTCCTCTTAAGTTTCTCCATACCTTTACGATGGGGGAGGGAATACTGATATACTTCTAGCAATGGTTCTATCTAATTTGACAGCTAGGGAATGCTCATAAGCATCGGAATGTCTTCCTTGCACTATTTTTGTCTCCTTCCTCAGGGGAAATCCATTGATCGGTCATTAATAACTGAACCTGAGGTTGAGAGGAATCATGAATTTCATGCAATTCCTGAGTACGATGCAATGGCACACAATGTCTGTTCATACACTCATGCATCAATAGTCTATAAGAGACTTTTTAAACAGTTCCACCACACACGATGCTCCCTTAAGCGGCATGATTTTAAATTTGCCAGTGACAGCTGAAATGACTTGAGATTTGTTTGTATGGTTCAACAATGAGATGGAGGGACAACAGTGTAGAGATTAAGCAGTGAAATTATTCAGATGTTCTTTGCTTTCACTAACATTATCATGCTAGTACATTACATCAAAGGTCAATGGCACAGATATCCCAAAGCATTCAAAACCTGTAGTTTAGTCAGCTAGCCATCATAAATAAATAAATGTCATGGCACATTTTATGCCTTCAGCCAAACTGATAAGAATTTCTTTTCAGCTCAGAATTCTCATTTAATCAAAGTAGTTGTAGCTTTGCACATTTGAAATAAGAGTCTCTCTAAACTGAAGTATCAGTTTTGAACACTTTGGAGTACCTTGCCAGTACCCTGTAATATGTGTGTTATTAATATGACAGGAAGCACTTCTGTGCTCATCTCCTCCCACCTCTAGCTTCATTCCTGATTGTGGCTCCTGCATAAGCAGATTTAATTTATGCTCAGCCAAGGTGGTAACATGGGTAATTAATACGTCCCACTATTTAGTTTTCATTGGCCATTATGTGACATAACTGGAAGTTTCACTCCTGGCTTTTGCTTAGCTGATCACCATGATGGTGTTGCCTAAAGCCACTACTGTAGTGGGTGCCAGCTAATGAACAGTAAAATTGTGCAAATTTTCTCTTCAACTTTGATATTTGCTAGAAAGGGAGTTTGTCTGCATCTGTGCCAGCCTACAGCTGGAAGAAGCTTTATTGTACTTACATTCCAGGTTCATTTGCAAAAAATGGCCATTTGAATGAAATGGCAGTGGTTATCACCAATCCAGAGTTGGAAAATGGGGGAAGGGAATCACAAAGAGAACTTAAAGTGGGACCAACGTAGCTGATGTGTCAGGCTTGAGGAATGAGCTCACATCGTGAGAGGCAAATCATTCGTTTGAATAATGCACACAATTGAATAGATTGTTTGAATTGAATTGAAATTTAAAATTCATTTCAGGACTGCCAATAAGGCAGAATTATGGTTAATTGGCTAGAACATTTACCGTTGCCAAGTCTTTATCAATGCCATATTGATTCCTGTTTATATTTTAATCTCGAAGAAATTTCAATCTGATTATTGCTGTTCTAACTTGGTGCTGAATGCTAATTTTAGTTTTGCCCAAATATTTAAAGATGTATCCTCTGTAATCCTTATCCACTTAACCATACTTCTATCTGAAGCTACTTCAGTTTTCAAAACTGAGTCCAATTTCAGGAATGCTTGGTTTGTGTACTTACGCTCTTGACCTTTGCCCCTTCGTTCCTGCCAGTCGCAGGGCCAAACCTAGGGGCAAAGAGCAGAATTCAGTGACGTGTATTCACAACCTGCTTGTTCTGCATAATTTTATCATGCATGAAGGTAAGAATTAAATGTTTTAATTCTATTTCCTTATTTCCTACCTGTACATCAGGCTTGGAAAGGACAAATAAATAATTTTCTGAGAACTTGGGAATGCTGCAGCTTTTTATTAAGATTCTTATACCAGAAACCCCTCAGTTTAACTAAATGTTAGTATACCAAATATTCCACCTTAATGGTAGGGTCCTGGTTGATATCTGCAGTTCTCAAGTGATTTGAACATGTGATCTATCCTACTAGTAGTAAATACTAAATAGCAGTTTGACCCACAGGAAAGAAACTTCAGGGGAGAATTCATAACTTGCTTTTGTGATGCTATACCTTTGTATTATACTGCAGCACTAGGTACAAGATGATAATAGTTGTGAGTTGAATAAGGAGAACTGAGATGGGTGGGGCAATTACATTTATTTTTAATATTGTGAATGTCTATTTGAATGTGCAAAATGCAACTCAATACTCCAAGCTTGTAGCTAACAACATTTTGGCTATAATTTTGCATAAATGCTTATTATAATGTATGACTTACAATTTTCCAAAGGGAGAAGCTGTCCGTCTGGCTCGGCAGTTACCTCTGCGTTTCTCAAGGGAAGACATAGAAAACACAATGTTCAGAATGCAGCAACATCTGGGAAATGACTGCAATAAGTGCATTCATGATCGTCCATTTTTGCATCATTTAGCAAGTATACCAGAAACTGACTGATTAGACGTAGAGCACAGCAAAGCTGACTTGTATCAGTTGCTGCAACTGTAAAAGCCATAAGTATGTAAAGTGATAGATACCTTTGAATGTAAGCAAAAAACATACCACGTGGAAGCTTTGACACATAACGCTTCATTGTTTGTTTTCAACAAATTGTTTAAAATTAGAATTTTGCATTCTAAATATATTTCTTTACAGGCAGATTCTTTTATTATTTGCACTCTGTTTCTAAACTCATTATAGCAATTGTAATCCATGTAAAAACAAAATGCTGCCAGAAAAGGATGATCATTGGGAGCTCATCATCTTTAGGACTTGTTGTTTGAAGTACCACAACATAAAGCCTGAATGTGCTAAAGACAACACAATATCAGCATACACAGTTCATAGCTTTCAGCCTTTATATCCATATCTTTTTGTTGAAGGTGGCGTATTAAAATTGAAATATTTGTTTTGCCACACTCCTCATTATGCATCGTTCCCTGAAAACCCATCTGTTCCCGTGCCTTTAACAATGTAACTCAGTAAATCAGCAGCTGAGAAAAGGACAAGTGTGTCATGGATCAATTCATGTTTCGCACCCTGCCTTTTCCCTGTGGGAAACAAGTTACCCAATGTACAAGCTGGAATCAGTAATTTCCATACTGGAGATTTTCTCCTTTTTAAGCCTTTAATTGTTTAGACTCTTATGCAAATGTGGATATTGTATCTTCAATACTTAGAAATAACATTTGAAACAAATTGATGCTTGTAAAAAAGGAAATAAAGTTTTGTGTAAAATCACCAGTTATTAAGACTTAATTCGTCAAATTTGTAAACTGTTGTGTTGTATTCTGAAACAAAAATATATACAAATCTTTTCAGCAGTACAACCATCGCCAGGGATCAGTTATTTTCCTCAGAAAACAAAAAGAACAGATCTGTAACCAACTTTTATACATTTGGTGCCAAAACTCTCTTTTTGGATTTTACTCTAGGTATCCTTGCAAATCTACGTTTGAGTCTACAAATGATTTATCTCTTCCCCCACAGGAAAAAAGTGCCCATTATCAGCAATACATTATACTTCTTGTATATGTGATCCTCTCTAACCAATGCCTGTGTGTAAGATTCTGCTAATCGCATAGCGAGTTTAACAATCACTTGTGGGAACATGTGGAATGGGAAAAGGAGTTATCCCATCTTGTGTAATAGCTCATATCTCAGAAATCCTGAAAAATGGGTAGCTATTTTAGCTTTCCAGTTGTGACGTTATTCCTTTAGTTGATGAAAAATACTAGCAAGTCTCAGCCAGTCACTGAGCATCTGTGAAAAGAGAAACAGATATTTTAAGGAGCATTGTTAAAAAAATACTTCAATGTCTGCAGTGAAGTTTCAATTACCCCTTTTAAAAAAACTGCCCCCAGTATCTTCACAAGTTAAAATAAATTCCATTTTATATAATCTTTCAAAACTCAAGCACTCTGTATGGTATTAAAGTACCTTCATAAACACTAATTAAAGTCAAAGGGAAGTATGGCTAGAGCTATGCTGTAACTGATTCTTTTCTGGGGAGACAGGAATAACAGAAAGTTGGGGAAAGCAGGCTGCAACATTTTGCAAATGTTACTTCAGTCATTGAGATGCAGAGGAGAAGAGCTGTATCCACAGAGGGTCTTCCCAATAAACTCTCAAAGCAGTGGGATTGGATAGTGGTGGTGATCAATGACTGTCATGTAGCTCCACTAATGTGGATGCTGTGTTGCAGAAAGTTCACTGAACCTATAGTCACTGATGCCAAGCAACAATGTATCATCAAATGTCATATGCCAACACCACCGCGCCCCTATCACTCACTCACCAACAATCTTCTTCACTTTCATAACTTCAGTTTACCCCTAACCTTTGCACAATTAGTATTGCTGCAACATTTTCACACCCATACTTCACAGCTTATACAAACCAGGTATTTAACTATGACACTGCATCAGATTTAATCACACTCTGTTCTTTCTCTTTTGCAAAACAAAGTGGAGTATACCTAAAGGCAATGTGTGCTGAGCTGGCAAGGATACATAGTCTTGCTGTATGGCCTGATTTTCATGAAGAGCGTGCTGGCCAACATTACATCAGCAATTGCTGAGTTTGATGAGTTCATGATAGCTAGCTTAAAAAAGCTGTTGGGTATCCTTCACTCCTCTGCTTATTGCCACATTATATATGGAGATAAAGTTGTGCAGCAGATTAAATCTTTACACTTTCTCTACTGAGTATTGCAAGGCTCCTCTAGCCCCAGGCAACAGGATCCTTGTTTTAGCATTTCCATAAAGCCATTTGGCTTTTATTGTCAGCATGCTGCTCTCTTTTGTGCGGATTAGACATCAGATTCATTGACCATGTCATCAGCCGATACCCCTTGTTGCCTGTTAGCTACAGTTTGTTTTGTTGTTATGGTTCAAACACAGATGGCACATCAGACTGCCACAGAATGAAAATAGTGTGACTGTTGCCCGAATGCCAGGCACTAATCTGAAATAATTTGCTACCAAGGTCAAATACCAGCTAGACAAGACAGTGAATTCAATTCAGTTGTAGTACGTCTTATAGTTGAATGCTTGTGTGTGTTTTTCTAACAGCAGAAGATGAAATATCAACTCTCTTTCAGTAGGGAGTTTCAGTTGTCTCCTTTATGCAAGACTTGTTGGCAAATGTCAAAATGTTGTATACCTGGAAGGTCCCAATGAGTAGAGTATTGATGCTACGGCCACCTTTGTAGCCAGTGGCTTTTATCCTGCTCTGAAACTGCCATTATGATTACACACTTCGGTGTAGTCATCTTCTCTGTGCATTCTAATAAATATAGCCGCCTGACCTTTTCCCCACTAGCCCCAACATCTCTTAAAGTAGCTTGCTGTATTCTATGCACTTTCTGCTAGCAATAATGTATTCTAAGATAAACATCTACCACAGCAACCATATCCAGTGACAAATGATTTGTGCAAAAGTTTTGGAGTCAGGACTAACTCCTTCGGCACCTGACACATCAAGGGAGGTACTGGTACTATCGTTGGACTGTTAATCCAAAGACCTGGATAACATTCTGAGGACCCTGCCACAGCAATAGTGGAATTTGAATTCAATAAAATGCCTGGAATTAAGAATCTAATGACCATGAATCCATTATCAATTGTTGGAAAAAACCATCTGGTTCACTAACGTTGCTTAGGGAAGGAAATTGCCATCCTTACCTGGTCTGGCCTGCATGTGATACCAGACCCACAGCAATGTGGTTGACTCTGAACTGCCCTCTGGACAACTAAGGATGTGTAATAAATTCTGCCTAGCCAGTGACGCCTGCATCTCTTTAAAGAATAAAGAGCATCATTCCCAAGAGCTTCAGTAACTTTAAACAAAACTAGAAACAACTCCGCATTGAAACCATCATGGCAACATCAGAAATGAAACAACTAAATCAAAATTGTTGATGAATCCTTTGAACAGGACTGCCAAGGGAGTGACCATCCTTTTGTGGAAAGTGTGGTTGGCAGTAAGTAATTCAAGTTTTCTTTAGACTCAGCGTTGAGCTTTAAGGCTGCAGTGCTTTTGATTAATCAGGACTAAATATTGATTGGTGTTGTGATCTGCCTAATCTATAGTTTCAGCTAGCTCACTACATGTACACTAATGTTCTTATTAACATGGCATCTAGTCTGACTTGCACCAGTGATGTGTGCGACAGGCACAATTTTGAACCTCTAAACCGATCTGTTGATTTTTTCGATGAATAGTACAATTTGTAAGTCTCAGAATATAAATGCTTTATACCTTTCAATTATTTTGGAATGATAAAATGAAAATTACAGTAAATTACACTGATCCAACAAAAAGATATCTGACACATGAAGTAGTTTTTCAAATAATTTTGTGACTTTGTGCAATGCGCAAGTTATTAAAAAAATCAAAGTCAAACAGAATTTAATTCATTGATTAACAGACCACATCATAGAAGCCTAATGTCAAAGAAGTATGATTCAATCCTTAATGAGAAGTACTAAAGTATGCTCAAACAAAAGGAAAATTTACAAAACAGGACATATCACAGCCTAATCTGAACTTTCCTTGTTATTTGTACTTCCTGCAATTTGTGTTGCGATCTATGTTATTTTCTTCTTTCTCTGATTTGTCTTGTGATCTCTTATCCCCATTTGTTAGTGCTCCCTGAGGACACATGAAGTTTCCAGGCACTTTGCATTGACTCTGTTGCCACTATCCTGCTACTGGCATTGAAGTATCTTCTGGATATCTGGTGGGTGAGTGATTGGAAAGCAAGTAGAGTCCAGACAACACAAATTGGCTTCATGCCACAATAGTCAGGATTGTATGCAAGTACAGACAGGCCATGCAATTACAATTTCCTTCAAATTGCCAACAAAAGCATCAGAAAATCAATTACTGTTTCTGAAATTATTCTTTGGTTAAAATTTAGATGGTTCAAACGCTAGCTCCTATGTCGTCCACCTTCCTTCACAATTCCTTTGGTAGCTATACCTCAAATATCAGGTCTCTCTTGACCCCTCTGCTTTTCTCCCTCCCTTTGTTAAAGTATTTTGTTTTTTTCTTTAAACCCTGTAAGATATTCCCTAGCTAAAGAAGAGAATATTCTCTGGAGTAGCTTGGGGGCATTTTTCTCTCGTAGTTGATATATAATTTTAAGTTATTGCAACTGGACTAAAGTTATTTCAACATACAACTTACCTTTCTTGAACAATACGCTTCAGCTTTTTGATATATCCATGGTTCCTAAATGTATTGTGTCCGTTCTTGAGAGAGTCTCTCTTTTCTGACCTCAGTTTCTTAACAGTAAGAATTGTACAGTAAAAATATCTATCAGTTCCTTCTAATCAAAAATCTGATTTCTTGTGTCTAAATATTTTCTTCTTCTCTGTACTTAGTGATAACACTTAGTGCTAAGTTAACACTAAGAAGCAGCCAATGCAAATCTATCTTCCCATGAAGAAAACCTTAATTGTTCTTAATTATTTCAGGATCACTTAGTTGACCATTGTTATTAACTTTAGTGTGTCCCTTTTTTTGTTCAAATCTTTCCATACACACTTGATTACTTTAACGAGGTGGTACGTTGCAATTTTCCAAAATCGCTTCCCTTTGTTGCAATTGGAAATTTCAATGAAAATCACTTGCAGTAAATCTTATTTCCTGGAAGGGTCTATTATTTAACCAGCACTTAAATCATCCCAATAAATAGAAAAATCCATTTCCCTCTTGAACTCTACAGCTGTAATTCTTTCTTTGCACTGCCTTCTAGTTTCATTTGAGGCTTGGTTATGTTCCTTTTGTCCATCCACACCACATCTTCTTAAGTTCCCATCTTTAACATTACATCTTGAATTTTTATATATTAGTCATATCTCTTCGCTACTGCTGTGATTTTCCACTGTTTGTATGATAAACACTTAAATATTCCATTGGCTGCGATTTGACGTGGCACGATAGAAAAAGTAATACTGTATGAGTGAAACACAAGAAAAGGATATCAGGCCCAGCTGTGAAGTGTGGGCTGGATTGGAACATTTATATTATTTATTCCATAAAATTCCTCTACCCTTAAGTGATTAAACTCACAGCTGTAAAACTGTCCTTCAGACAGAATTTCCAATGTCTGAAAATATCCCAGATCACATTTATCCCCCCATTATTTGTGATATATTCTGATGTAGACTCATTAGGGATTTTGAAAATTTCCAATATAATTTACAGTATTCTTTTTCTCTGTATGTGACCAGATTAAAGACTTACGTGGTTTGATAAAAAATCCTTATTCCTGAAACTGGTGCTTAGCTCTCAATATAGTTACCCCTCTGCCAGAATGTATTCATAATATTACATCAAAAAGAGAACTGATTTGAAAAGTAATCAACTGTCTTTACACAAGGCTTAAAAATAGTGCTTTCAGTTTGAGTCACCTGATCAATTTAAATTAAACTGTGTGTATCTGGTGTCAAGAGTGTTAAAAATCTAATGAGATATTTGCTCAAGTGATAACACCTGTTAAATTTGCTGTTAAACAATAACAGTTGGGTACTGAGAAAATTCATTTATATAAACAATTGGCACAGCTAATTCAAAGGCAAGTAAATTGTGGTCAGTATTTTTAGCATTTTAAAACAAAATACAAACTTGCAGAGATGTTAAGGCCAGAAGTTCAGAAGACAATTATCAGATTTAAAATGGTCATTGAAGGTCTTTTTGAGATCTTTAAATCTGATTTTAGATAGTTGTAGGTAGTCTATATACTACATGGACTTTTGCTTGCTGAAGAATTGTTCCATGATGTTGAATGAGAAATGCAAAGCCCAGATGCATTCTTCTTCTTCAAGAAGGATGCTTTATACATTTAGCTGAAAGATTAGTTTATAGTTGGACCCAGCTAGTTGATTATCAGCATTACCAGAAATGAGAGGTAGCTGTAAAGCACAAAGTATTTCAGTGTTTAAAATAATATAATGGAACTCCTTTTCTTTCCCAATTTGCTTATACACCCAAAATGAATGAAGCTCTTGTTGCCATGAAAACTGAGGTCCAAGTCTCCCATTGTTTAGTCCACACAGAGCAGTGAAAGGCATGTCACAGATCAATGGAAACTGGTGCCTCTGGCCATAATGGACTTAAGTTCTGTACAATGATTTTCTTAATTTTACTTTCAAATATGTTCGTTTCTTACAGCTGAACTTGAATTGAGTCTGAATTACAATCTTTTTGAAAAGCATTTATAGGGTTTTTCGGCAGACACGATCTGAAAAGGTAAAAAATGCAGTGCTTTGTTTGAATTGAAGAGTTTTTGAATAATTACGTTGCATCAATACAGAGAAAGCTACATTTATAAGGTCCACTGACTATTTACTATAATGGAGTCTTTGACTCGCTGATTTCCCTACGCACAAAGTTATTTGTCAATATACCTGAGGTAATTTGTTTCTGATGCTCTAACATCTTATGTCAGGTTTGCTGTTTAATGCTTTTTCAGTACACTAAAGAAACAGAAAATGGAATTATCTAATCTCATTAGCCCTAGTATTCCCTTTAGTTATCCCAGATGCTCGTAATAACATTAGACAGATCTTGGTATCCAAACAAAAGGAACAACAGATAAGGTGGCACAGCGTTCAAGAGAAGGACGGCCATTATGAAAAGTATAGGGACTGACTGAGTATTTTTATTGTACAAGTAGCCAAATTCTTGGGTATATGTATGGATGTGAAGCACATAACTCTGGATACCTTTTATCTGTCCTGTCCTGGGTTTTAACATTTTCTACAGATAAACAAAACCTACCTACCATTATCTAAATTCTAAAACCTGTATCTGTCATGCTATTAGGAGCTAAATCAACATCAAGGCATAAGATATAATATTTTACTATTTGTGGATCAAAGACCAAATGTTGAACTTCTACAATTCCAATTACCACAAACTCATTTCATGTATTAGCACGGGTTACTGAATAGTTCAATTTAAATGTGGACAAATGCCTCCATGAAAAATCTTAATATTATTTATTATATGTTATCGAGATAGACATTTCAATGCTTAAAAAAATGAAGTTACTTTTAGAACAGGACATATACAGAATCTAGGATTTGTTCAAGGCATTTGGTTAATTAATTGGATAGAGCTATCAGATTTATGCAGTTTACCCTCTTTAACTGAAATTAAATGAGTAAGTTCATAGGAACATAGGAGTTAGGAGTGGGAGTAAACAATTCAGTCGTTTGAGCCTGGTCCACTATTTAACATGATCATGTTGATCTTACCCTGGTCTCAACTCCACGTTCCTGCCTGCTCCACATAGCCTTTTATCCCACTTTTCATGAGAAACATATTTATTTATTTTTTGAATCTGTTCATTGATTCTGCCTTCATTCTAGGCAGTGTGTTCCACAGATTCGAAACTCTGAGAGAATTCTCTTCATCTTGGTTTTGAACTTACCTCCTGTCACTTTATATTTAAAATCTCTTGTTCAAGACTGTTTCACAGAGGGAAACATCTGTTCAAATGCCTCCCTTATCAGTCTCCTTTAGCACTTCATTTGCCTCAATCAGATCTCCCGTCATTCTTCTGAACTCCAGTGAGTATAAACCCACTCTATTCAATCGCTCCTTGTGTGACAGCCTTTTCACCCCGGTATCAATGGTGAACCTCCTCTGAAGTGCCTTCAGTGCTACTGTATCCTCAAGTAAGGTGATCAAAATTGGACACGATATTCCAGGGGTGGTCTCATGAAAGGTCTTAGTCTGTTGGGCATTGAGATAGACATTTCAATGCTCAAAAAATGAATTACGTAATTATAACTGCATGTTTTTACTTTCATAATCCAGTCCTTTTGCAATAACCACCAGGATTCCCTTTGCCTTTCTTATTGTGTGCTGCATGTATACACCCACTTTTTGTGATTCATGCACAAAGATGCCTATACCCCACTGCACTGTTGCACTTTGAATCTGCTTCCCATTTAAATAATAATCTGCTCTTTTATTTTTCTGGCCAAAATGGACAACCTCAGACTTATCCACATTAAACTCCATCTGCCAGTTTATGACCCATTCTCCTAGCCTATCAATACCCACCTGTAAACTATCTCCTCATCCCAGCCTACTTTCCCACTTATTTTAATATCACTTGCAAATTTTGCTACATTACACTCTATCCCTGTTTGCAGATCATTTATATAGATTGTAAATAGTTCAGGTCCAAGAACTGAACCCTGCAGCGCCCCAAGAATTACAGATTGTCATCCAGAGAAGGACCCATTTATGACGACACTCTGTTTTTTGTCATTCCCCCAATCCTTTATCCAATCTAGTACTCTATCCTTTCATCTCTATGATCTAACCTTCTGGATCAACCTTTTATACAACACCTTGTCAAATATCTTCTGGAAGTCTAGATATGTCACATCCACTGGTTCCCTGTTATCTATTTTGCTGGTTACATTCTCAAAGAAGTCCAGCAAGTTTGTCAAGCATGACTTGCCCTTCAGGAAACCGTGCTGACACTGGTGAATTGAGTTTTGATTTTTCAAGTCTTCAGTTATCTCCTCCTTTATGATTGACTCCAGCAATATACCCACTACAGAGATTGAACTAACTGGTCTACAGTTTCTCTCTTTTTATCTATCTTCTTTTTTGAACAAGTGTGTCATATTAGCATTTTTCCAATCTACTGATAACTTTCCAGAACCCAGGGATTTTAGAATGTAATAACTAATGCAGCCACTAACTCTCTTGCCACCTCCTTTAATACACTATGGTGCTGGCCTTCAGGCCCTGGGGACTTATCTGCCTTTAATCCCATTACTTTACTTTAATACCTTCTCCCCAACTTAAAGTAATTTCACCAAATTCCTCTGGAAGAAACGATTATCTTGCATTGTGAAAGCTGAGAAAATATTGGTTTAGTGACTGCCATTTCTAAGTTCCCATTATTAGCCTCACCATTTTTGTTCTCTAAAAGGCCAACATTTACTTGCACTAGGCTGTTCTTTTTCTATATACTTATAGATGCTTCCATTCCAAACAAAACCTATTCTGAATATTTCAATATATATCACAACAGTTTGTTGCCATTCATATTACCTCATCTGAGAGTACCTCTTAAGCCACTTAATGGTGATATTATCTTTCTAATAGCAGTTTAACCAAGCAAACAATTAATATAGATCAATTATGTTACTGGTGCCTGGGTCCTTGGCACCATGTTGAAGATCTCAATAAGAGTCCTATAATTACTGTAGAATTAAAATAATTTGTTTTTGTTTTATTCATTCATAGGATGAGGGCAGCATTGGCTGTACCAGCATTTATCACCTATCCCTAATTACAACAGATATTTATGAAGTTGATTTATGAGAATTCTGTAACAAATCGGAATAATTTGACTGCAATAGAATATCCACACTCATAGAATGGAACCTTTGTGGTAACATTTCACATTACTAGTCAAAGAACAAAATAAAGGCACTTCAGTTTATTAACCCCAATTCTGTCACTTGTACCAATCATAAATTGCTGTGTATTAACCCACAATTTACATAATGCTCTTAGAATTACGAGATAAAGCACCTGTAATATTGAGCAAAGGTTGCCAAAGAAAAGCTCAAAGATACAACATTGAAAGGGTTTTGAAAATAACAACTTAATACCTATTGCCCTGCAAGTTATTTTAATAACACAGTTGCAAACTTTTAGCTGTGAGTAATTCATAAGAACAATTGCTGTTAGTTAAAGAATACTTGGGAACATTTGGTCTCGGAGCTAACTCACCTACTTTGTTTATTCATTGAACTTTTTAACCTTGAAAGAAGCCTATGAAACACCAAGGGCATCAGATAAGCAAGGTGATTGATATATACAAGTCAGACATGAAGTGTTACATAGTGATAAATTATAGTCTATATTGCAATCAGACCTGATAATATGTATTTGTCTTCACACTTACTATATATTACAATTAGACAGCTGCACACAAGCAGCAATAGATTAATTACACTAATTTTCTATGCATGATATACATCTAATCAAGAGTAATAATCCAATTTCGATAACTGTATATGTCTTTATTGATTTATATTTATTTTTTGTGACCGAATCCAAGGATATTGTAATCTATAATTTTTTGTTCCAGGTCACCAGCATATCATCTATAGGTTATCTGTAGTCTCCAGCTATACCTAAGTAATAAAGGCCACCTTGACACACTGAAGATCTCTGTGTAGTCACTGTCTGCTGATAAGAGTAAGAGGATACTGGGGCTACTATCAGATTACAGAAATTCCCTCAAATGTGTTTTCTGAATTAAGAAATAATTCAAACAATTACTGGCTGATGGTGCATTGTAAAATTGAAAGGTGAGAAAGAAAAGTGTATTCACAGAAAAAGCTTACTGCTTCCAAGTGATGGTGTTAAGTACCTGTTAGCATTATTCACATAAGTATATAGTAAAAGGTGAAAATAATAGAAAAAATGTAAGCATGATACATGTTGCAATCATATCTACTGGAACTTGGGTGGATTCACTGTCAGTAATCTTTCTTATTGGTATTAGTCTGGGTTACAGATACTAATTGGGGAAGGGTACCTACACAATTACTTCAGCAAAAAAGACTCAGGTCTTGATAAACAAAATAGCTTTAATACATGGCACTTAATAGCTTGTTACATTGCAACAGCATCACATGAGAGCTCTTTGCAAAACCTCAGGCCACGCCAAAGAGAAAATAAATATTACTGTCAGCCAAATAGACTTAACTGGAACAGAACCGGAACTAGTTAGATCCTCCAGGACCAATCTTTTATATGCTGATGGGTGCAACTCATAATTTCCAGTCAGTTAAGCTTTTCAGGTACTAAATGCCTTTACAACACCTGACCCCAAGCTTTCTTTTCCAGGTTATTGAATACTTCGTGTGATTCTTTTGAGTAAGTAACATAGCTTTACAACTAGCCTATTTTCCCCACCCCCAACCCAAACTCTGACTTTATAAATGGCTGATAACAGGTTCGACTCAAAGTCTTCTTTTTGAGGAAGAAACATCCAGATGTAGTTGATTGCTATACTGGAACTTTTGTGGATTCTTGATCTCCAAATGTCCTTTGCATGATCTGGCAATGATGTTGCTGTGAATAGTTTGCTCCTCAGAGAATCTTCAATTGCCTGAAATTGCACTGGAGACGATAGTTATGACTTTGAAAGAAGTAATCTTTTATTTTTGATGTTGTAACTTGCATATGATCTTTCCATTCTTGGAGGAACTCCTCTGACACCATTGTCATTTTATCAGGTTCAATCACACTCAGTAATCATGGTCTTACTGTTTTGGTATTACTTTTAAATAGTTGATTTGATTATATCAAGAGTCTACTACTAACTCCTGAAGGTTGTGGTGTCTGATTTAAAGATTAGTCTATGACTGGAAGGCAATTGAATGATTCCTCCAAATCTGTGAAATCAGTTGTACCATCTAATCTCTCAATCATGAAAAGTTGTTATAATTAATCTCAAGTGATGTATTTTTGTTTCTTGGGGTGAGCAAACACTGTTAGACTTATGAAGCTTTCTTCTCGTTGATTAAAGTTCTGTTGATCACTGGTGTTTGATTTTTGAGCTGAATTAGGTTCTTCAACACACTGTAGAATTTTAAGAGGGAACAGCATATGTTTCTGTTCAGAAATGAGAAGAAATGGTATTTGATTATGTAAATCTGTTCCAAATGATATTTGCCTCTGTATTTTAAGAGTATTCTTAGTACTCCTTTGATCTTGAGTGGCATTCTGCCTACACCATACAGTTCTCTGTCAGAAGGTTACCATTTTATTCTCCACAACCAAGGGTGATTTTAGATAATGCTGTAACACATGACATGTCAAGTTTGAAATTAACTGGATGACCGTTAATCTGTATGACCTCTGTCATATCTGTTTCAGATCACTCAGGTGTTACCCCTGAGATTACATCATTTAAAAGTGGTAATATTATCATATAAAGATGTATGTCCCAATAATGATAAGCTTTTGTAGGTTGGGATCACAGTCCGGCAAATTTTATAAGATTAACATGCAGGTTCTGTGGGCAATGAGGAAGACAAATGTAATGAAGGCTAGAGTACGAGAGCGGAGCTGTATTATGGAGGGCCTATAAGGCTCTGATCAGAATGAATTGGAATATTAGGAGCAGTTTTGACCCCATATCTGAGAAAGGATATGCTGGCATTAGAGGGGGTTGAGAGGAAGGTATACAAGTGATTCTGGGGATGAAGGGCTTGTCATATGACAAGTGTTTGAGGAAACTGGGCATGTACTTGTTTGAGTTTAGTAGGATGAGGAGGGGAAAAGGGGAATCTCAATGAAACTTACAGAATACTGGGAGGTCTGGACAGAGTAAATGTAGAGACTAAGGCCCAGGGGCATAGAGTCAGAGTGAAGGGACAACCCTTTAGCACTAAGTTAAGGAGGAATTTCTTCGACCAGAGGGTGGTTAGTGGAGATCAAGTCATTTACTGTATTTAAGACAGCGGTATCTAGATTCTTGATTGGTGAGGGTCAAGGGTTACAGGGAGAAAGTAGGAGAATGGGTTTGAAAAATATATCAGCCATGATCGAATGGCAGAGTACACTCAATGGGCCAAAATTCTGCTCCCATATCTTAATGTCTGAAGGAATTTCTCCCAAAGATGTGTGCTGTAAGGTGTTAACCTCTTTAAAAGTAAGTATTGTGATTCAAAGGTTGTTTTTGACTTTTGCAAATTCTCTGGTAATATTCCCCTTTCTTACAAATATTGCGTTGGTGTGATAATGCTGGACAATGTTTCTATTTGTGTGTGTGTGTGTTTTTTTAAACTTCTCATGTGGAACTATGCAGCCTAGCACCAAACAATTTTTAGTATTGGTTTATCCTTGTGCTGCTTTAGTATTTTTGTTCCATAGAAAGTTGCCAAAACCTGATCATCTTGAGCCAGGTTGACTTCCTGTTCCCATAACTCTGTGGTGCTGTTTTCAACTTGTCACCATTGTCTGGCTAGGTCTTTGCAGAATGACATCCTCTTTTGATTGTAACAGATTTGAAAGAAATGTACGAGCATTTCTGACAATTATTGTGTCTTGATCTAGTTCTGGTTATTACTCTCTATACTCACAAAATTCTAACAATATATAATGGTAATTAATAAAGTTGTCAACAGGTTTTTCTGAAAGCTGATTGTCTCTACTAAGACTTTATTTTCACAGAATAATTGGTGCTGAACATAAAGTAACTTTCAAATGCTCTTACAATATTGTCAAAGTTATTGTCTCTTTTACATTGCCATCTTAAAACATTACATGCTATTGGACCTAGAGAATAAAGAAACGTGTTTAATTGTTTTTTCTCAGGCTTGTTCAGAACTCCAGATGCAATTCTATATTGCATAATTTGCCTTTTCCATTTGACCTGGTTCAATTCCCTGTCTGAAGTATCTGTGATCTTAAAATCTGCTTAGAGATGTATTACCTTTCTCCATCATCACTGTATTTAACCGCTGTTACTCCTCTTATTTAGAAGGTTTAATTGAAAACTGTTGAAGGACTTCTATTTTTTGTGTGTATGTAGCTGGTTTTGCTGTTCTATTGTTATAAGTTGTATAATCACTTCAATTATACTAAATGTTGAACCTATTTCAGCAAGTTTTGTTTTTAAATATTGTAACTTTTGTAATTTTTTAGATACTGAAGATGAATTACTACTAAAGCTTGAACATCAAGAAGCTTTGTTTTCATTGAGATTTTATTTTACTTCTATCATTTTATTTTCCTTTTATTTCTATCACTAAAAACTGAAAATCCACTAAATATTTCAGGAATATCTTGTAACAAAAAAAAAGAAAAAAATAGTGTTTCATGATCATTGAAATTCTTTAAAATTAAGATAAATAAAATTTTAAAGTCATGATTTGCATTCTTTGTGCTTCTGAGATTTGTATTTTTAATTAAAAAACATAATGTTGTGCTACTTATGTGTCTTTAAGACTAATTTCTATTACACAATAAAGACCTGGTTTTACATATAATTTTTTTTTGTAAACTCATCTGCATTTGATATTTTTCACCTAATTAGTGAAATTATACTGCGCTTATTCAAAGTTTTCTCAAACATATTTTTCAACTTTTTCTGACAATTTTAAACAATTATAACAATGCTGGTTTACTAAATACAGTAAGTTAAGCCTTTTGTCAGCTTCTCAGCTGAGAATCTACCTTAGAGGCAGATTGAATGTTATTACATGTAAGAAAATTATCTTAATTTGGGTATAAAATAGCTTTCCCAGTATGTTTAGCATTCTGAATTTTTCTCCTTTGCGGCTCTGGTGAGATTCTGCATGGTCTTCATTACACTTTTTCAATTTTTTTTGCCATTTCTAACTGCTTTGTGCTCCTGCAGACGGACTGAGTACTGCTTTTGCCTCTGCGATCTTTTTAACTGTTGGTTGCTCTTTACACAGAAGTTGGTAAGCTATGTTGGTAAGTTGCTGAATATTTACAGAGATATTCAGTTTTCTAACTAAATTTCTTCTTTATTCACAGCTGGCTGCAGCCTGTGCCGGCAGAAAATCACCACTGCCCGTATATGGTAACCACAACATTGTAAACATAGTGTACGTCACGATGGTGAGGTTCGCCAAAATCATCTGAAATGCCCTAAGCTGATTCATTATCACCAATCTTTCTTACGGATATCAGTCTAAGTTATTGATACCAAATGGAGAGAGATGCCCACATGAAGTCTTTGGCAAATGTGAGGCTCACTCTTGATAACCATTATAGGCTTATTACATAATGGTCAATAAATAGTTACATTACATTTGAAATACATCATAATAGTCTGTTGTGAGATGTCAGGCTGTAGTTAAGCTTAAGTATACATTGCTGCTGGCTACATAGATTTAGCATTTAATTGGAAGTGAGCTAAAACTGGGAATAGGCCCTCCAAGGAACAATCCATTATAGCCTGATAGGCAGAACTCATTCAGGAGGTCAGTTAATCCCTTCAGGAACTAAACAGCTTTATACAATAAATAGCATTTACACCGGAGAAGAAATTAAATAATCACAAAGTGGAGAACAGAGATATATAGTAAGCAAATATTTTAAGAAAATGGATCAATTGCCTATGGTTAGAACAATCTTGTGAGAACTTAGTTGGTCACTGCTTCAAAACTTATTTTAGATATTACATTTTGGCTAATTTTCCTTGACACAGAAATCTAAACAGGTATTATACTTTTAATATTTGTATTGTAGGGCATATATTCTGTGGTTATGCCCCTTAAGTAGAAAACTCATCCCCAAGGATAGCAAAGAATGGCCAATATATGCTGGTCCAACTAGCAATCTCTACATCCCTTAGATGAATTTTTAGAACTTCAGATGAGGTACTTCTTAAAAGCAGTTATAACAAAGATTAGGTCTATGATTATCACAGACTTTAGTGGATTGCATACACTGAGAGATGCAAGTAAAATGGCTGCATTTATTGCCAACGCTACCACTAGGTGGCACAGTGAGAGCGCAGATGGAAATACGACTTTGTAGTCAAACTCCTGAACATTGCCTCATTGAAATTAAAGATAATATGCACTCTGGCAGAACTGACTTGTCAATTTGTGCCTTTACCACAGAAATTGCCAATGGTGCTTCACCAGCTACCTCACTCATTTCCTTTGCAAAGAGGCGAGCCATGCAATGGAGGGCAGCAGCCAGTGGGGTGGGAAGAGATGGTCAGCAGGTTCTGTAGCAATGGGAGCTAGCAGAAGCAGCAGCCGTCGCTTATGCATGCTCAAGTAGCCAGTGGCCATCTTTGCTGCCCATCCCTAGTGTTAGCAACAGACATTCCAAAGTCAAATAGCTGGCATGCAGGACAGGATTGTTTACTGATAATCTACCTATTTACATAAAGTGTCAATAAAATCAAGTACTTGCGGTTATTTTTCT
Organism: Stegostoma tigrinum; assembly: GCF_030684315.1. Lineage (NCBI taxonomy): Eukaryota > Metazoa > Chordata > Chondrichthyes > Orectolobiformes > Stegostomatidae > Stegostoma > Stegostoma tigrinum. The sequence goes on along the minus strand of NC_081360.1, from coordinate 36,509,104 downwards.
AAATTATTTAAAGTCTTGAAACTTGCTCAGGATGTTCAGAATTTGACATGAAATAACTTTTTTTTTAAATGAGTAGCTGAAACCTAATTACTGATTTGGTATTCTTTGATCCAATAGCTGTTATACTGAGACTGTGATACGGTTATGTAGCCCGTAATGTATTAGCTTTCACTCTATCTTATTATAACTACTTAAACTAGCTGCCAAAATGTATCGAGTAAATCATTCAATATAAGTAAAAACATGTCTGTTATCGAAAATGAAATGAGCGAATGCATTACATTAATCAGAATCCTTGGCAATGAATGAAAGGTCTCAGTTCAAGCTCATCCAAGTCCTCATTTAGGTCTTCCTGCATTGCCTTATATGCTGACTATATGGTAAATTTTGATGACCATGTAATGGGCTGTTATCAGACTGGGGTTAATATTCTGCTTTGTTGTACAATGCATAATGTATGCATTAATGTATGCAAGATCTTGTGAATATATTTGAATATGAATTATATTTTTTCCACTGTTTTTACATTTAACACAAAGCCATAGAAAATAAAATGTCAGAGAAGTAGGCCATTTGGCCTACTGAGTCCACTCTAATCAATGAGATCGTGGCTAAAATGATAATCCTCAATGCCACTTTCCTGCCTTTTCTCCATAACTTTTGATTCTCTTAAATGATTATAAATGTCTATCTCAGCTTTGAATATATTTAACAACCCAGCCTTGATAGCCTTCTGCAGTAGGGAATTCTACAGATTCACTATCCTCGGAGAGAAAAATAGCTTTCCTCATCTCTGTCTTTAATGGATAACTTCTTACTGTGATATTATGCCCTCTGGTCCTAGGCGTTCCCACAAGGAGAAAACAACCTCTCCACATCTGGCAAGCCCCTAAAAATCCTACTTGTTTCAGGAAGATTTCCTCTTGTCCTGTTAAACACCAATGAATACAAGCCCAATCCATTCATTCGAATTGAGGATCAAACTAGGGAAGGATCTCTGGACTGCCTCCAATGTTAGTTTATCTTACTTTAGATAAGGGGACCAGAACTGTTCACACTATTCCTCCTGTGATATTCAAATGAAATTAGTGATATCATGACTTTTATGTATTGTGTTTCACAAAATATCTTGTGTATTACTTCCAAAATCTAAGATGCCTTTTGTTTTTCATATGATTGACAAATCTTTGCTTCTGTTTGATCCTGTCTGTAACCTTCTGCCTTTTGATTCAAAATTGAATTTAATTGCTGGAAAGACTATAATGATTGATTTCTCTGCAACTGCATTCTACTTCAACTCATCATTTTTATTTATTGGCAGAAATGTGTAATTTTAGTATTATATGATTTGTAAAGAAAGCTATTCAGTCTTTCAAATTGTACATACGGGATCTTACAGAATGCTTCCCAGTAGCCACATAACTATCTGTTGGAATTCACTTGGTGTTGGAACCAGCTAGTATTTATCTGAGGAAGAAACTCGAGAGAACTGATCAATAGCAATTCAATTAACATTTGCAAGGGTAAACAGAAATTCTTTGACACAACATTTTGTGGGCTATGCAGCAGGTTGGGGTAGCTCTTTCCATCTTACCAAAACCGGGATAGAATGACAGCCATCCAAAATAAATGGTTGATCCAATTTAAAATGTTACTTATTTTGTCTAAAAGGCAAAGAAAGGATGAATTTCTGTTCTAGGCCTGGGCTAATGCAATCAAATTTGAAATTAGGATTTGGGATGGCAGCCATTTTTGAGTTTTAAACTGTACAAAGGCCTGATTGTGAGCAACCATTTTGTGCAGAGGTCTGAAGAAAGTCATTTGATCACCAATATGGAGAGAGAGGGCGGTATTCAGCATTGCTGTACTGAACCAGGCCGCCAAGGGCCACAATCTGCGAAACCGTAAAAGTGAAACAAAGCAGCTTCTACACATTCCTCTACTCATTCTGCTCACTCCACCGATGGGAGAAACCTCCAAATATCCAACTGGAATCTATCACAACAACTGACTTTTATTTCAACCCCTTCACTTCAAAAAGAGCACCTTACAGCAAGTCACGCCTGGAAGTAGATACTAATCTGATTTTATCCTTACACATAACTTTTGTCCTCATTTTCTTTAAAATTTGTAGTTTAGTTTATAACCTTTCCCTTTTTATGTAGCAACTTTCAGCAAGACTTTTTCCCCCTTTTGTGAATATCCTCAAGTGCAAGCAACACACATGATATTAACAGTCACTCAAGACAGTTGGGGTCATTTAATCGTGAAACAGTTGAGAAGACATTCCTTGGCCATCAACGGAGATGGGTGGTTTGTTCAGTCAAATGTTTTTATCAGGTCGATAAATGAAACAATTTGTTCTTGTTTTTGACATCTTTCTTAAATTTGTCTAGCAACAAAGACTGTGTCAGAGGTTCCTCTAAAAAATCTAAAAGCACCTTATAATTTTAAGATGATTTCTTCAGCCTAAGGATGTAGGCAATTCAAGGGATTGCATGTTGGAATTAACCGTGCAACGGACAGGAGGGAAATGCATCGATAATGTCTGTAGGGTTTCATAAAGGCTTTTTGAAGGTCATTACAACTGTCACATTCCTAAAGATAATGGAAACTCGCTTTTGTATTATGGCTGATCCAAAATTCCTTATGTCCATTTTCCTGCCTTTTCCCCAAAACCCTTGATTCCACGAATGAACAAGAATTTAGTTCAGCCTTAAATATACACAAGGATTCTGTCCCACAGCTCTCTGTCCCAAACACTCACAACCCTCAGAGAAGAAATTCCACCTCATCGAAGTCTTCTATTGTCACTCGTTTATTCTGAGACTATTCCCTCTTGTCCGAGATGTTCCATGAGGAGAAATATTATCCAAGCATTTACCCTTTCCGTCTGTTTCCCTCACCCCATAATGCCATATTTCACCAAACCCCATCCCAGAACAATGTTCTGCAGCCATTCTGTGACATCCTTGACCCTAGTACTGGGATGATAACAACCTGTATTGGAGTCACACTGATCATGATATCAGAGCAGAATTGGGCCACTGGGCCATCATGCCTACTCCAACGTTTGATTGTGGCTTATAATGTTTCTCAACCCCATTCTCCTACTTTCTCTCTGTAACACCTGGTCCCCTTAATAATCAAGAACCTAGGTTTCTCCATTTTAAAGCTACTCAGTGATCTGGCCTCCAGAGCATTCTGTGCCAATGAGTTCCACAGATTATCCACAGTCTAGCTGAAGAGATTCCTCTTCATTTCACTTCTAAAAGGTCATCCCTTCATCTTACACTTTGCAGCCCTGCTTCCCCTTGCTACACACCCCCCACCACACACATGCACACACACACAATTGCCACAAGAGGCCTCCCAAAACAAAAATATGGTGACTTCATTGCCCCACAGAACAATGCAAAGTCATAAGTCAAGAAGGGAAACAACTTGAAGTTTAAATCTGACACCCAAAGACACATCCCAAGTGTAAAGTGTTGGTGGGAAGAGAAAGCCTAAAAGATCAATAATATGCTGACCTTCATGATACCGAGGCTTTCTTGAAGCCACCAAGACCATCAATATAGGCAGGTCAATTGCACAAAATCCTTCTTGTTCACAGGCTGGTGTTAGAAATACATTTGTGAAGCTGAAAAAAACACATTTTCAATAAGTCCTCATTCATAAATCTACACTGGCAACTGATGCTCTCCTAGCTATCCTACAGTAACATTATGGTAGAATCCAACACAGATGGAGGAGCTACAAAAAAAACGATCAAAAAGGTGAAAAGGAAATTCTGCAGATATTTTCTAATCAACCTGTTCAGAGATGTTATTATGCACCTCTGGAACAGATCTCCTGGCTTAGGTAGGGACAATACCACAACACCACAAGACTCCTCAACTTCTGATGTTCTACCATCTGAGCTAACCAAACCCTGCAGTCATGGTATTCACCAAAGCTGTTTCATTAACCTATTTGAGTTTACAGTTTGCATCTGGATTTACAAGGACAAATGACTTGTTTCTTCAGTGATACATGGAGGAATGGGGTGTGAGGGGATGTTTCAGCACGATAACAAAGAAAATATAAACAAAATGGCATATTGTTTGATTGCATATTGATTCTACAAAATTAAAAATCAGTCATCACTTTCAGGTAATTTGGGTCTGCCAAATAACATGGTGAATGTTAAGTCCACACTTCGTATTTCAGTAGATTTACAGTTATCAATGAATGTATACAGGAATGTCATTTTAAGGTAAAATATTAAGCATTAAGAATGCCATTGTTAGTTAAACTTAGCAGAAACTGATTCAGTTTTTTAAAGTAACATTTTCAAACACTATCACTTCGTTGGTAGTTCTCTTAATGCATGATCAATCTAATATTACAATTATGCTATCATTTCATAGTTTAAATAGAAGATCTAATTTGGATAGCTGGACTATGTGATGAAGTGCTAAGCGATTCCTGTATAAAGTGCTGACAGGCCTATAATCCATTCAGATTGTTGTTCATTCTTCTGTGACATGTTTACATCAGTGGAATAGCAGATACTAAATCAACATTGTTTCAGTGGCACGTGTAGCCGTCTTGACGGAGAGAACAGGTGGTGTATTTCATTCCAGCTAAGAGCAAACATGAGCAGGTGTGTGAATGCTTTAAATGGAAATTCCTTGTATTTCAAAATAGTTTAAAAACAAAGAACTACAAAAAGTGATTTTACAACATGTAATGCGTAATGTTACTGACTGTAGGAGAATGTATGCCTGTGAACTACTCTTGTGATATCGTCAGTGCTTCATTGCAAATAATGGTAATTTTATTTTTCCAAATCAGGTCATTGCAATATAAACTGTTTTCTATTCATTCATGTGATGTGGGTGTTACTGTGTAGGCCAGGATTTATTACCCATTCCTAATTGTCCCCGAAGGCATTGAAGTGTCAACCACATTGCTGAGGTTCTGGAGGCACATATAGACCAGATCAGGGGCAGTTTCCTTCTCTTAAGGACATTAGTGAACCAGTTGGGTTATCTTCCCCCAGTAATCAACAGTGGTTTCATGGTCATCATTAGACTCCTAATTCCAGACATTTATTGAATTCAACTTCCACCATCTGCCATGGCAGGATTCAAATCAAACTCCCCAGAACATTTCCTGGGTCTCTGGATTAATAGACCAGTGATAATACCATGAGGTCATCACCTCCCCTTGCTGAAGACTAAAGCATTACACTTTACATTGTGAATTTGCAGTTACTTTATGTTTATTGTTCATGAGATTCTTATCAATTTAGTTGTACTTCAGTGTGCAAGAAATTTAATTCCAACCAGATTTTTCCACCTTCCATCATTCTCTAGTTAACTCAGCACAAATGAGGTATTTTTGTGAAGAAGCAGATAAACTGTAGATCATACAAAAATGGGCATTGGTGCAAGATCCTTGGGTATACCAATTTTTCTCAGGCATAGGAGCCGTAGCTGGCACCCCTTTTTTATACAGAATCAAACGGAAGTGAAGCAGAGGCAGCAGAGATGAGCTTTTGAAGATGGAGGAGGAGGGAGCTCTCCACACAAGGCCTTACCTACCAAGGTCTTTATGAAGCAGTTTTACCTGTACCCAAACCAGAGGTAGAGGCAATGTATTCAGCCATGATGCTTCACCAAGGTGGTGGCCAGAGAGTTGTGCCAAGACCTTATTGAACTTGTCCTGCAACCTCAGGATAACACAATTAGGACTGCCAGGTTGGCGTGACCATGGCTCTGAATAGTTTATGGCAACAGATCCTTCCAGGCTGGAATAGATAGCACAGCAAACATAGAATCATAAAACGAGCATAGCACTGAAGGTCATAATTTGGCCTGTTGTATGTGTGGCAATTCTACAAAAGCAGTGATCCCAATACTCCACACTTTCCACATAGCCATGCAATTTTTTTTCTTTTTTTTGCTTATCCAATTCCCTTATGATAGTCATATCTGAACACTAAAGCAATGCATTTTAAATCCAATTCTCTTGATGCATAATAAAGTTTATCATGTCACTTTTCGTTCTTTTACCATTTTCCTTAAATTCCTGCCCCTTCTGTCCAATGTTTTGTGATTTTCAAACCTCTATCAAATTTCCTCAATCTTCTTGAAAAAAAGTGCAGTTTTCCAACCTATCCATAGAATTCATTCTTTAAACTATTCCCATAAATTTTCTATTTTTTTCTCTTAAAAACCTTCACATCATTCCTCAAGTATGGTGCCCAGAATTGGAGATAACATCCCAGATGAAGCTGACTGCGTGCTTATGAAGATTAAACTATCAGTTCCTTCATTTTGTGCTCGATGCTTGTATTTCTAAAAAAAAATCCTGTATGCACTTTTAGACATTTTCTCAACTCAGCATTGTCTCTTCTGACCGTTTCTGCACACGCAACCCTAGTTTCTTAGTTCCAGTACTCTTTCAGAATTAATAAAATGTGAGGCTGGATGAACACAGCAGGCCAAGCAGCATCTCAGGAGCACAAAAGCTTTTGTGCTCCTGAGATGCTGCTTGGCCTGCTGTGTTCATCCAGCCTCACATTTTATTATCTTGGAATCTCCAGCATCTGCAGTTCCCATTATCTCTGATACTCTTTCAGAATTGTCTGCTTTATTGTACTGCTTCCATCTTCCTACCAAAACACATTACTTCACATATCTCTGCATTAACTTTCACCAGCCACATATGTATTCAACTAGCCTGTCTTTGTCCACTTGAAGTTTATCACTATCCTGATCACAGTTTACAATACTTCCAAGTTTTGTGTCATCTGCAAATTTTGAAATGACCATGTAAATCCAAGACTAGGCCATTAGTATACATAATTTCAAGGAAAGTAGAGCTCCCATTATCAATACCACTATATATCTTCAAGACTAAAATACAACCACTTACCATCACAGTCTGTTTCCTATTGCTCAGCCAACTTTGTATCCATGTTTACATTATTCCATTTATGCCATATACTTCAACTTTGCTAATAAGCGTATTAAGTGGCATTTTATTAAATTACTTTTGGAAGTCCATGTACCACCACATCATCAACATTACCCTCATCAGCCCTATCAACTCATCAAAACAAAATTGTTCAAACAGAATCTGAACTAGATTTCCTTGATTAGTTCACACTTGTCAAGTGACTGTAAAGTTTGTCCTGGATTATTTCCAAAGGTTTCAAGTTAAGGTTTAAAAGATTATGGCCAATGCCAAGACAATTTCTGCCTTTATTTGCCTTGATATTCTCAAATCCAATCCAATTTCTGTGACTTATGATTTATGTATAGTCAGCCTTTCTAACACCTCGATCAATTTTTGTCTATCTAGTGTCCCAATTACTTCCTCATGCACCATGACTATGGCAAAGACAGATATAAAGTAATACATCGCTCCCAACTGATATCACCACCAAACATCCATACCCCTCTCCTCCTCTTTTAGCATTCCAAAGTATTCATTTCCTCAACACCACTCTGGTCCCCTCCTCCACCAATCTCCAATGTCTCTACCACCTCTCACGGCATTTTCCCATGCAATTACAGGAAGTGTAATGCTTGTCCTTTTCCCCCTCCTCCTTCCTCACTATCCAAGGCCCTAATGACTTAATCCAGTGCAGTGATTTACTTGTATGACTATTGATCTAGTTGATCATATCCACTGCTCGCAACACTTGGAGCCATAGAATCCCTACACTGTAGAAAGGGGCCATTCACCCATTGAGACTGCAACAACCCTTTAAGGAGCATCCCACCCTGGCCCACCCCTTCCCTGTAACCCTGCATGATGTTTTTCCCATGGCTAACCCATCCAACCTGCACATCCCTGGACACTATGTGGCAACTTTTAGCCTAGTCAACCCATCTAGGCCTGCACATCTTTGGACTGTCTGTAGTACCTGGAGGAAGCCCATGCAGACATGAGGAGATTGTGCAAACTCTATACAGACAGTCACCTAAGGCTGAAACTGAACTAATTCCCCAGCACTGTTAACCACTGTATTATTGTACTGTCCCAAATGCAATTTCCTCAGTATTGAGGTGAACAAGCAGACTAGGGTAATAATGTGCAGTACACTTCTGGTCAGCCTATGAGCTGGACCCAGGACCTTCTGTTTGCTTGTCGTGCCAAAATATCATCCTACTGTTATGCTCACGTTTCTGTCCTAGGCATACTGCAGTGTTCCAGTGAAGCTGAACACAAGTTAAAGGAACAGCATGTCATTTTCTGCTGGGGCACTCCACAAGCTTCTTGGCTCAATATTGAAAATAATAACTACAGAAATTCAGAGATAACAAGGTGTAGAGCTGGATGAACACAGCAGGAAGGGTCTTTTTAAAAGATTTTTTTTCAGGTCTTTCTCCTGAAGAAGGGTCCAGACCTGAAATGTTAGCTTTCCTGCTCCTCTGATGCCACCTTGCCTGCTGTGTTCATCCCGCTCTATACCTTGTTATCTCAGATTCTCCAGCAACGGCAGTTTCTACTTCTACAGAAATTAAGCTCTGTCCTTCATATTGATGATATTCAACAACATTCACCACCACAGCCCTACCCCTCTACCTTAAAGTCTGTATCTGATTTAAATCTTTTTGTTTCCAGTCAGAGCTGACCTGTATTCTATTAATACTTGTACTGGATTTGTACTTTTTCTCCCACTCCACAATTCTCTTTGGATTGTGTCCTGTGATGCCTTTGATTACTAATCTCTCTTGCCATCTAACCTATTCTTGACCTTCCATTCTGTTCCATTTGCTTCTCCACTTCTTTCCTAATTGCATAAAACCCAATACTTTTCCACCTGTCTTCAGTTCCAAAAAGGAGTCATGTTAGATTCAAACTGCTGACTCTCTTTTTCTCCACAAAAGGTGCCATACCTAATGCATTTTTTCCAGCATCTTCTGCTTTTATTTCAGATGTCCAGCATCTCTTGTATTTTTCTCTTCTTTGTTGCAAAGAACCATTTGATACATCAGGCATGTGTAATACCCCTTTTCAGTCTGTAATTGATCCCACTCCTCCTGTTATTAAACTTCTTCTTTTAATATGAATACAGAAGATTCCTTGATTTTCTGTAATGTTAGCTGCCTGTCTCTTCTCATACTCTCCTTTTGTCTCTCTATTTTGTTCATCATTTTCCCTTTCAACATTCCTTATTCACCAAGGTTCTCATTTGTAGTGTCAACCTGACATCCATGACATAGGGCCTCTTTTTGATTCGGCACCAAGAGACATCAATTCCACACCTCACTGATAGCTTCCTTGAACACATTACTTCCACCATAATATATAGGACCAGAATTAGATTATGTGATCCATTGAGTCTGCTCTGCCATTTGATCATGGCTGACACATTTCTCAATTTCATTGTCCTGCCTTCTCCCTGTCACCCTGGATCCCCTGACTAATCAAGAACCTAAGATAACAAGGTGTAGAGCTGGATGAACGCAGCAGGCCAAGCAGCATCAGAGGAGCAGGAAGGCTGATGTTTTTGGACTAGACCCTCTCTGTCTTAAAAACACTTAATGACTTAGCCTCCACAACCCTCTGTGACAATGAGTTCCACAGGTTCATCTCCCTCTGGCTGAATAAATTCCTCCTCATCTCAGCTATAAAGGTTTGTCCCTTCACGATAAGGCCATGCCCTCAGGTCTGTGTCATTCCTATTAGTGGAAACATCTTCTCCATGTACATTTTACCAAGGCGCCTCAGTATTCTGTCAATTACGATGAAATCTCCCCATATCTTTCTAAACTCCATTTAATACAGAGCCAGAGTCCTCAACTGCTCCTCATGTGACAGGCCCTTCAACCCCGGGATCATTTTTGCAAACCTCTTCGAGACACCTTCAATGCCAACAAATCCTTTTCTAGATATGGGACCCAAAACTGCTCATAATATTCTAAATGCAGTCTGACTAGAGTCTTGTACAGCCCCAGCAGTACATCTTTGCTTTTGTTTTCTAGCCCTCTTGAAATGAATGTCAACATTACTTTCATTTGATTTATGTGTACAGACTACAGTGAACAGTGCTGTCCTACATGCTTTACAGGCAGATCATACTATACAAGTGTATCAGGGAAACAGAACAGTGTGCAGGATACAATGTTACAGCTGCCAAGGTGCGGAGAGAGATCAAAAGCCTCATAACAGTGGGAAAGAAGCTGTTCTTGAATTTGTTCATATGTGTATATAAACTTATACATCTTCTAACCTGCTGAAGAGGGTAAAGAGAGTATAGTCAGGATTGGAAGAGTCTTTATTAATGTTGGTTGCTTTCCTGAGCAGTGGAAAGTACAGACGAAGTCAATGGATATGAGGCTGTTTTGCGTGGGCGTGTTCACAACCCTCTGTATTTTCTTTGTCTTGGGAAGAGCAGTTGCCACTGTGATGAATCTAGATAGGATACTTCCTATGATACATCTATAAAAAGTGTGTAAGAGTCCTTATGGCCATGCCAAATTTCCTTAGCTTCCTGAGGAAGTAGAGGCCTTGCTGTGCTTTCTTGCCTATAGTGCCAACATGGGTTGACCATGACAGATTGTTGGTGATGACCACTCCCAAGAGCTTGACGCTGTCGACCAATTCTCCACCTCAGCACCACTGATGTAGATAGGGACATGCCCTCCGTGCCTGACTAGCTCCTTCATTTTTCTGACATTGATGGAGAAATTGTTGTCTTTACACCATGTTGTTATGCATTCTATCTCCTTCCTAATTGCCAACTGAATTTGTTTATTAACCTTAAGAGAATCCTAATCTAAGACTCCCAGTGCCTTTGTGCTTCAGGTTTCCAAAATCTTTCCCTATTTAGAAAATAGTCTGTTCTTCTATTCTTCCTACCAAAGTGCATAACCTCATACTTTCCCCCATTGCATTTCATCTGCCAGTTTTTGTCCATTCTTCTAGTCTGTACAAGTCCTCTGCAGCCTCCCCGCAACCTCAACAATATCTGTCCCTCCACCTATGTTAGAGTAATCTGTAAATGTAGCAACAACGATTTCAGTTCCTCTGTCCAGATCGTTAATGTATAATCTGAATAGTTGTCATTCAATGGACCCCGGTGGAACTTCACTAGTCACTGGCTGCCATCCTGAAAACAACCTCTTTATCTGTACTGTCTGCCTTTGGCCAGTCTGCCAATCCTCTGTCCATGCCAGTACCATGCTCTTCTCTTATTTAGCAGCCTCCTGTGTGGCACCTTGTCAAAAACCTTTGGGAAATCCGAATAGATCATGTTTACTGGCTCTCCTTATTCTAGTTGTTCCTCACCTCCTCAAAGAATTCTAATAGATTTGTCATGCATCATACCCCCTTCATGAAGCTGTGATGACTCAGCCCTATTTTACCATGCACTTTCAAGTACTCTGCAATCTTATTCTTAATAATGGACTCTAAAATCTTACCAACAATTGAGCTCAGGCTAACTGACCTACAGTTTCCTGTATTCTGCCTCCCTCCCTTCTTAAACAGGGTGTTACATCAGCCAATTTCCAGTCCTCTGGGACCTTTCCTGACTCCAGTGATTCTTGAAAGATCACCATCAATATCTCCACAATTTCCTCAGCTATCTCCTTCAGAATTCTGGGATGTAGTCCATCTGGTCAATGTTATTTATCCACTTTCAGATCTTTCAGCTTCCCCAGCATCTTCTCCCTACTGATGGCCACTGTATACACTTCTGCCCCCGACTCACTTGAAGTTCTGGTTTGTTGCGGGTGTCTTCCACTGTGAAGACTGATACAAAGTTCCTGTTCAGTTCCTCTATTGTTTCTTTGTTTCGCATTACTATTTCTCCAGCCTCATTTCCAGTGGTCTAATGTCCACTATTGCCTGTGTCTTACTTTTTGCGTATCTAAAAAAAAACTCTTGCAAACTTACACTACTAACTAGCTTACTCTCACTTCATCTTCTCCCCATTACCGTTTTTCTGGTGATCCTCTGCCGGCTTGATTTTTTTAAAAGATTTGATTTGATACCAACAGATTCAATAACAGCTTCTTCTGCACTGTTATCAGGCTTCTGAAAGCACATCTCAAATTTTAAATTTAATGTTGATTTCACTCAAGTGCCTTCTCTGCAGCTACAACATCGTAGTCTTCATTCTATTCTATTACCCAATATTATGTTGTAAGGAATGATCTGCCTGTACTGCACGCAAAATAAAACTTTTCACTGTATCTGACTCTACCTCCGTCACCTCCCTCCAACTACAGCAGTTGGCATCCTGCCCACATTGGTTTACCAGTTGGGTGGAGCCAACTTATTATTTTGCTCTGCTTGAAGCTGAGATAGTTGAGAATATGACCTTTAATTGACCATTCAATGTTCTCAATCAGCAGCAGGGCAAGTAAGTACTACTTTTACATACTATGTGAACATTTAAATGCATTGTTTTTTAACCACTTACTAATAATGCCTCAAGCCATAACTCAGTTAGCAAACTTGTATATGTTAATAACAGGAGGTGAAAGCTCAGCACAGCTATAATGGGCAGACTTCCCTCCTCCTATGCTATATCATTCTATTAGAAATTAAATTGATCAATAGCAACATTTTCACTGAAAGTCGATGAAAAGCTTTTTTTCCTCCCCCCACCGCCCCCGCCAACAGGAAGTTGAAATATCAGAACATGAGCATTCATTAAGGTAATGATTTAACAGCTTCTCAGGGAGTTGCAAAGCCAGATAGTCAAATTGCTTGTAAAATTTTTGAGGAAATTTGATGACTCATTGTTTTACTAAGCTTTGGGGAACTTACTGAGAAATCCATTGCTTCTACCTTGATCAAACTTACTATTTGACGTGTTCTCTGGAATGTCCCATGTAGCTAGGCTATTTCCCATATTTCGGTTAATTTTGGATGTTAAGATGCACCATGTAATAGGTTTGTGCAAAGTGAGTATTGGTGCCATAAATTGTGAGCCATCATCATTTTTTCTAAAGGTGAGAGTCAGATTAGTTTGATTAATTTCACTGTTACTGCCACATATCAAACTAATAAGCAATGCAGAAACATAATTACAAACATGTTTTGAAACCCGTAAAAATGATCTGTTATCAAGTCAAGTTTATAATGTTAGTATGGTTGGTATCATCATAGTACTTGGAGGAGTATAGTCCTATTGCTAGATTTACTAATGATAATGTCGTATGTGAAGATTGCAGCAACATGAACATCTGTAAGAACTAATATTTCAAAATAACAAAAAGACCTCAAATGCTTAAACCATCACACTTCAAATGCAGTTGTGCAACTCAGTATGAGTATATTACTCAGAATATAACAGAAATGAATTATAGAACTGCATAACAATGCTTTTCTTTTTCAAATTACTGTTGCAGTATTTCTCCTGTCACAATAATCAGATTAATGTTCGAACTAGACGACACCAGGAATTTTTCTAAAAACTGCATTAAAAAGAATTGGTTTCTTTCACTTACGTAGCAAAGAAGCAACTTAACGGTGTTGGTTCTCTTTCAATAGATTTTCAAATATTTAATTCACTGATTTGAAATGTCAAGATTTACGTGTCAATGTGTTAGATGACACTGGAATTTAAGGTCAAATAAAAGCCAAGGTTTTGTAGTTAATATTTCATTACAAATGAGATTTGAAATTTGATCTAATTTATAATCATCTGACATCTCTCAATATTTTGTGGATATAAACATGATATGCAAACTAATAATTTTCACCAAAGGAAATCTAAACGACAATTAGATATTAATTTTTGAGACCATGAGCTGAATTTTGAGTGACAGGCAAACACATGTCCTTCCTAATCAGTCATTAAATTTGACAGGATGACTCCATGGTCAGGTGCACAACATTATTATGACCAATTCCAACTACAAAAAATGAGTGGGCCTCAAATTCAGAAGTCTAGCTGCCTTCCACTAATGCAGATAACACCAGGCAATTCATTGAGATTTATTACAGTCAACAGTCTTCACTCCCAGGGTACCCCAAAGAAATGCAGGGCTGGGTAAAAGCAAGCACGCAAATGGAGAACACCAAAGTACAGGAAATTGCAGTTGAACCTACAGGAGACATTATTGAAACTGTCCAGTGTTCAAATTTTAATGTTCCTGGTAAAGAAGCTAAGAGATCACCTACGAAGTTCTCGCTCAGATGAAAAAAGCTTGAACCAAGGAGTGACAATTTCAGGGCAGTCTGCACCAACAGAAATATTAGAATAGTCATTTATAGTAAAGGCTTGTGCAGTAAGGAAGAGAGAAGGTCAAGATGGACAGGAGGGCCGTTGGCCCCAGATGCAGGGAAACAAACCTACTGGCAATATGAGCTTCATGATAACTCTAAAAGCCTATAAGTGAAATGACGGGTGAATGGGCAGGAATGTAGCAGGCAAATAGTACCTTGAGAGAGGGCCATACAGGCTGTGCTTCAAATGCTTTCAAAGGATTGAGTGCTAGTGTCACAGTGGGCTCTGTCAATCCAGGGTTGTAGTCACATCTATGAGCTGCTTTGGCAAAAAGACTAGTTAAGGCTGCAACTGTCCATCCAATGCATGGGATGCTGGCAGTAATGGTGTCACTCAAATCCTGTTTGACAGGACTCCTTCAGGTATCTGCAAGTGACCTGTGTGTGGCATTTTGTATTTGGTGACTGCCATCATATTGAAGTTGTAATAGGCAAATTATTCAGGAGATAGGAATCCTTAACTTATTTCACTGCTGATAAGAGCAAGGGTTATATAGTGAGATGCTTTTCCAATACACAGAGTGATCAACTATACCCATGTAGCCATTAGGGCACCAGGAGCTAGCCGGGTGCTTTTGTTAATCGTAAAGGATTTTAATCTCTGATTGTGCAGATTGTCCATAAGCACCATGTGCACACTGATCAGCCTGTGTGCCCTGATAGTAATCATAATACCAACGTCCTCAAGCACTGTTTGGTGCCAGGGGTATCTGCACTCCCTCCTCAGATTGATGGCTAGTAATTAAAGACATGGTTTATCGTGCCCAGATATCCACAATTCTGAGTGGAACTGAGATATAGTGTGAGCAATGCCTCCACCACAAACCAGCAGAGTGGTAAGTGGCAGAGTAAGACATTCCTAATGGATCTCTGCTGCTTGACCTGTTTTCTTTCTCTATTTCTCCCTTTTCCCCCTGATTTCTTTTTCTCTCTTCTTAGTCCCAGAGATGAATCCTGGAGCCGCAGCAGGCTTGGGCGGTGTGTCCTGGAGCAGAACACAGGGACTGAGTCTCAGAATGGTGACCAGCGTAGAGGAGACAGTCCTGGATCTTACCTTGGAACAACTGAATGCCAATACGGAGCAGTCTGGAGGCTTGGAACAGAACGGTGACAGCTGTTGGGCTGGGGTCTCACAGGGGCAGTCAGACTACATGAAGCGGTCCTGCACTGAGCTGCTGCAATGTAAAATTTATTTGAAATTTTTTATCTGACTGTAATGTCAATCCTTTAATGATGTCTTATTTCTAACTGATGTTTTAAACTCTGCAAAGTAATGCAATTAGTTTTATTCCTCTTCTGCATCCAAGATTTGTAACTAGGTACTAATACTTGAGATGGCACCATAACAGGCAGACACTGTAAAAGATTTTCACTGTACTTTTACAATGGAGTACACGTGACAATATTCTATAAAGCAAACCAAGAGACAGTTTTGATATCTCAATAGCTCTGGCACATTGCAGATCACCACAGATTGTATTTCCTCAATCCCTGTCAGGGGCTGCATGTTACACTGCCTGGAAACGTGAAGAGATACAGAACTTGCAGATGAGGACCTGGAAGGCCACCCTGCTCCTCAGTTGGTGAGTCTAGCAATGACTTGGAGGAACAAGATGTTGATCATAACTATGGAAGGCAGCAGAGACTGGGCTTTGGAGAAACAAAAACCATGAAGTGATTCATTGAATCGTAAAATCGCTAAGTGCAGATGGAGGCCACTTGGCCCATCAAGCCTGCACCAAACCTCTGAATAGCATCCTACCCAGAACCACACCCCTTTTCCTCCATCCCCATAACCCCACATTTATTACCTAATCCACCTGGCCTGTACATCCATGAAAACTATGGGGCAATTTAGCATAGCCAATCCACATAACCTGCACAGCTTTGGAATATGGGAGAAAATGGCAGCACCCCGTGGAAATCCACGCAAACACAGGGAGAACATGCAAACTCCACACAGACAGTCACCCACAGTTAGAATCAAATGCAGGTCCCTGGTACTGTGAGGCAACAGTACTAACCACTGTGTGACCATGCCACCCTTTCAACTAAGGCCTTGTTGCCATCTGCCAACTTCTGTCTTGGCAAATGGACAAACACTGAAGAATCCCAAAAACTTGACTCTGTGAACATTATTTAGAAGGCCCAATAATTTTCATTGGAATGCGTCATGGTGTTACAACTTCCATCAATATAAGCTAGTTCCTAGTCCATAAATTAAGAATCAAACACCAGACAATAACTGATGCAAGCAGTGCTGATCATCGCCAACAAGTGAACCAACTGGCCTTCGTTGATAATTCGAGATAAATGAGAACCTGGTAGAAACATCAGATACATTATCCATCTCTCATGCTAGCAAGGTCTTTTGAAATATTTCATTGCATTGTGATGTATACTCAGAAATCCCCATTGTGCATCTCAGCATGGCCTTCCTAGAGTTGTCAAAACCTCGACGGAGGGAGCCAAGCGTTCAGAAGAATGTAAGACTGCAGTATTCACGGTGATGGGCTCCACCACTATCTGTGCCAGGGCATGCATACCCTCTCAAAGGTCTGTCAGATCTTCATGCACCTCTGTTTGGACATCCAGCCTTTGTCACCTCCTGGACATCCCTCAATCTTACAGAGTGGCAGGACAGGTTTGAGGGGACCAATGTCCTACTCTTGCTCCTAAATATGGTGTTGTTAGAGACAGGAAGCTCATCAGTTGCTTTGGACTCAGCTTCCTACTCTCCCACAATCCTCTAGGAGTCAAATGCTAATATGGTTACAGCCTCTGACAGCTGGTCTGGCAATTATGTAGTGCTTAAACCAGTTGCCAATACCATTTGACCAACATGCACAAATACATACTGCTAAAATCAGAGCTGGTTATTGGTGTGGAACAAGAATGGGACAGTTCAGCCTCTGATATTCCCTACTCTTCCTCAGAAGTCAATATCAGATCCTCAGAATTGATGTCTGCTTCAGCCACAACTGGAGGAATAAGATGAGTGTCTGCCTGAGAAGGGACACTGCATGAGCTTCATCTCAGGCACAGATGTGTAACAAATGGTACATGGTTTATTTGATAATCTTGAACCATTACATCACACCAACCCATCCCACCCAAGTGTGATTCTCACTCTTTTGCCCATATTGCCAAGGTATTATTTCTAAACTCACCAAACCCAGCATTGATTCCAACTCTCTGTTGCCTACCTATCTGTCTATCAGCTGACTGATTATGCCCAAGATGCTGTGCTCCATCTTGCTTCACACTGCAAACTTATCCACATATTATCATCCTTGCACAGATATAATGGGTCTTTTCCTGTGAAGATGAAGGCAATGTAAATTAGCAATTCCCTTACCTGGAGAATTAGCTGCTCAAGAAAATCATCATCATCACTAAAATAAATGAAAGAAACGCAGATGCTTGAGATCTGCAACAAACAAAAACAGAAATTGCTGGAGAAATTCAACAGGTCTGGTAGCATCTGTTAAGACAAAACTGAGTTGAACATTTGAAATCTAGAGAAAAAAAAGTCACTGGACTTGAAATATTAACTCTGCTTTCTTTTCACAGATGCTGTCAAACCCATTGAGTTTCTCTGGCAATTTCTGGTTTTATTTGTTTCATCATTATTGCTTCTCCTCTGCATGTTGCAGTATTGCCCTAGTAATAGATAACTTTTGTAGCTCATACTTACCAGCAGCTCCCTCAGCCTTGCAAAGTACTAAGACTGCAGTCTGCATTGAGGCCTTATAGGGACCATATATCCAAACTTCTCACAGATACCTTCCACACACAAGGCATGCCTACTCACCTACAGTTATGTGAGTTACTCACTTTTGCAGAACTGAAGAATCCATTCACTGCACCGTCGCCTAGTCCTAACTCACAATTCCATGATTAACTGATCACTTCTCATACTTTCATTCAGACTTTGTTAGTTAGATGCAGAGGTCTCCTCTTTTAATTCTGCAGAAGGACAATCTCCTGCAGTTCATTGACAACCTGGAGGAGGTATCAAAGGCAATCATGTTTGAACAGACAGCCCATCCATGCATACTCCTCTGCCAATGCTGATGAATTATGAATTAATTATTGACACTACAAAATCTCTTGAGCTTTTCTCTTCACCTTTCAATGTTTCATACTCACTTGGATCCAATGGAGAGGTAGGGTCATAGCAGAACCTTTGACTGCAATTTGCTTTCAGTTTCTGACTTATCAGTTTCCTTTGGCCTTCTCCAGTTCATCCTGTTTACACAGCCTGACACCTATGACCCTTTAAATCTCCCAAAAAAAGCCTTCAAGACCTGCGCCCAACCTCGCCAGTTTTAAATCTGCTCAGGGCCTCTCTGCAGCAGTGATTCCCACTCATTGGCCATTAATTATTAAGGCAGAACATAATGGGAGTCAGGACTGAGGAGCGGTCATAACACCTGCCATTGCCACAATTGCCATGAGTACAAAATTCTGTCCTATATGTTTGGAGAAGTACTTAACAGAATTTGCTACTTTGAATTATTTTGCATGTTGAAAAGTAGACAGAAATGCTTTCAATTAAAAAGTAGGCCACATATATGTCAACTAAGACTATTACATTGCTTACAGTATCTGCTAAAGATAGGTGTCAAAGTTTACTTTGTTTCAGCATTGATCTACGATTTGTTTTAATTTGAAGCAATGGATATTTGAACTGTTCCATACCCTGCTAGAGACCATGCTGAGTAGGGTTGGTGGGGTGGCAGCCAAATCTCATCTGAATTGCTGTCAAGTACCCACTGGCAGCAGTCCAGAATTAATATTTCTGCTCCTTATGTTCCACCACAAAGGCCATGACCTGGGAGAACATGAGTAGTGAAAGAAATGCATGGTAAAAAGATAGCTTGTTTACTGGAGCATAACAAATAATGGAAAAATAACAGTGAAAATCAGAAATCCGATAGTGAATCTTACTGATGCCCTAATTTGCAACATTATCTTGCTGCTCTAAACCACTTGTGTAGGTTTGTGGATTTCAACTTCTTTTAATTACCAATTATTTGAACTACTTATAGTCCAAGCCCCAATTTTCAAATTCATACACAAATACAAATGTATACAATATAATGATGCATTGGGCAAAGCTAACAAATATGAACTATTTTTAGTTAAAATAGAAAAGCGTACTTCGCATTGATTAATTGGTTCCACCCAACATAAGAGATCTTAATCAAATTATTTTCTAATTATTCTCCAGATCTTTACTTACATAATCAAAAATTATGAAAAATACCCAGCAAGATTTTAACTATAATTTAAAACAAAAAAATTCCTACGTTTCTGTTCATGTATTATGTGTTAGTTCTTCTATTACAGAACTTGCAGTTTAAAGTTTAAAAGTAAAATGCGCAGAAAATTCCATGATAAAGTTGCATTTTCCTGAAGTTCATTCATGTTTTTCATTATATCTTCAAATCTCTCGACAGGGGTGACTTGAGTCAGTACATTCCGTTGGTATTCCATTATGTTCATTCAAAAAAACATGCTTGCTTGTAGTTAATTAAGTCACTTTTACAACAGCTTAACACACATGACAAGGACATGGCTTATGTTTCAGTTTATTTCTGGAAGACCAATTGGAAGACTAGTGCTTGATATTACAAAGTTTATAAAGCAAAGCAGTACTGAATTAGATGCTAAAAGTACTTGTTCTCTTTTGCCTCACAGGCACTTCATAAACTGAAGCAGAGATTTTTATTGTTAAATGAATGTATTTGTTCCAACCCACTTTCTCAATGAATGCAGAATTTACCATTACAACCAGTGTGCTTTGTGGGCTTATCCATACATCCATAAAGCTCATTTCTGATATTTAGGCTAGGATTTGCTGGTATGACAAGCTGTAATATAACATGTCAAATATATGCTACAATTTTTGAACAGTAGCATATTGTAACCTAAGGTTTATTGTCTGAATGAATTGAATAATAGCCTGAGCAAAATGTACAAACTTTCTTTGTACCATGAAATTCTTTGATGTTGCTTTTTGCAGTATATGTTTATTACATTGCTATCGAGTGTAGTTTCATATCTTGGCTATTCCGGTGATCCTTTTGACCCTGATGGTCATTTTGTAAACTGTTCCCACCTCGATTTTGAAGTACATCTACGTTATAATCTCAACATTTAATTGTTTCTCCCTTTGAAGAAATTGCTATGCAGCCACACTCTGAGGAAATGTGTGAGATGTATGTATTTATTTTAATACTTTTTAGAATTTGGATTTCAAAATAGAGGCATAGGGTGTTGGTTACTTTTGGGAAGGTTTTTTTTAAAAGAAATGTCAGACAGTCCCCTGAAATAGTGACCTAATCCAGTTTGTATCAGACAGCAAGTGACTGAAAAATCCTGGAGTGTCAATGGGAAAAGATGTTTACGCCAAAGGATTCACAACAGGTTGAGTAAACATAGAAGGCCATGAGCAGATTTTCAGTTCAGAATAATGAAGGAAAAGACAAAATTGAATGTTTTAGCACAATTTGGAGACTGACTCACATCAAAGCAAATTTAGTTCTCTCTCCTTACAGAAATATAGGGCAATTCTGTTAAAGCATAGTCATCTCATTAGAAAAGATTGGTTTGTGATTGTTCCAAACCAAGAGTACTTGGTTAGAAAGCTTCAGGTTATTAAGTGCTAAAAAGGTGTAAGGTTTCAATGTGTAAGTAGTCCTGTAAGAAGACACCACAGTTCACAGGAAGGAAACTGGGGAGAATCAGTTATGCAGAACTTAAAAAGATGTTATATAGAATGGCAATCTCTTTGGATTTTAGCCTCTGTAGTGGATGGTGTTGAAAAATAGGTCAAAACATTATTTTGCTTATTTTTAAGATCTTTCTAGCTGTGCTCTAATTTAGATAGTTTGCACTTTATTTTTCTTTTGTATAATAATTTTTTGTTCAACTGTTAAAGAAATTCTGCAACATTGTGTAACTATCTTTCAGTGACTATGCACCATATTAGTTAGACTAAATGAATATATGATGTATCAAGATAACAAAGTGTGGGGCTGGATGAACACAGCAGGCCAAGCAGCATCTCAGGAGCACAAAAGCTGACGTTTTGGGCCTAGCCCCTTCATCAGAAAAGGGGGATGGGGAGAGGATTCTGAAATAAATAGGGAGAGAGGGAGAGGCGGACCGAAGATGGATAGAGGACAAGATAGGTGGAGAGGAGAGTATGGGTGGGGAGGTAGGGAGGGGATAGCTCAGTCCGGGGAGGACGGGCAGGTCAAGGGGGCGGGATGATGTTAGTAGGTAGGAAATGGAGGTGCGGCTTGAGGTGGGAGGAGGGGATAGGTGAGAGGAAGAACAGGTTAGACAGGTGGGGACAAGCTGGGCTGGTTTTGAGATGCAGTGGGGGGAGGGGAGATTTTGAAGCTGGTGATACCATTGGGCTGCAGGGTTCCCAAGCAGAATATGAGTTGCTATTCCTGCAACCTATGGGTGGCATTGTTATGGCACTGTAGGAGGCCCAGGATGGACATGTCGTTTAAGGAATGAGAGGGGGAGTTGAAATGGTTCGCGACTGGGAAGTGCAGTTGTTTAATGTGAACCTAGCGTAGGTGTTCTGCAAAGTGATCCCCAAGCCTCCGCTTGGTTTCCCCAATGTAGAGGAAGCCACACCATGTACACCAGCTTCAAAATCTCCCCTCCCCCAACTGCATCCCAAAACGGGCCGAGCTCGTCCCCGCCTGCCTAACCTGTTCTTCCTCTCACCTATCCCCTCCTCCCACCTCAAGCCGCGCCTCCATTTCCTACCTACTAACCTCATCCCGCCCCCTTGACCTGTCCGTTCTCCCCGGACTGACCTATGCCCTCCCTACCTCCCCAACCATACTCTCCTCTCCACCTATCTTCTCCTCTATTCATCTTCAGCCTGCCTCCCCATCTCTCTCTATTTATTTCAGAATCCTCTCCCCATCCCCCATTTCAAATGAAGGGTCTAGGCCCGAAACATCAGCTTTTGTGCTCCTACGATGCTGCTTGACCTGCTGTGTTCATCCAGCTCCACACTTTGTTACCTTGGATTCTCCAGCATCTGCAGTTCCCATTATCTCTGATCACAATATGATGTATCAAACTAAGTTTTATTCTGGGATCTGTGTTATCCAGTAGAACCATATTTCCGGGATCTATGTAATTCCCCACTGGACAAGATTACTACAGTTATAGCCTTACAAAGTGATATAATGGGATTATTATTCTGCTAGTTCAAACTCAAATGTAACTGACAATATTAGACATGTAGTATAGTGTAAATCAGCCTTGGAAAGTTTAGCAATGATTCTAAACAAATGCTAATTATTAGTGCCATGGGATTTTATAACTGCCCCATGTATTGTGTACTGTAGTAATTCCTGAAAACTTTGTGAATATGCCTATAATACCATGACTTCCTTCTTCATATAACTTAGCACTCAAATCTTAATAAATAACTGTGGGAACATGCTATAATCGGTGCACTTTAACATTTAATTAAGTACGCAGAGGGGATTAGACATACATATTTAGTAACATGATAATGAAATAAAACCATCTGTTGGAAAATGCCACAGTAAGTGCAACATCACATACATCGTTTCTGTCTTAGCATTAAGTTTGCTAAGAAACTTCCAGAATTTAAAAAGTGCAATGCACACTTTCATTGAGTATTTATATTAATTGTGTTTCTAGAGTGAATATTATCTTATTTTATAAACATTCAACTTCCTATCATTTGTTATATTACAAAAAGAAAAGACAGCCTTGCCTTGCATTCTCTTTTCCAGATGCTTTCTGTATTTTTATTTATCCGGATATCCAGTTTTAACAAAAAAAATCCTTTTATAGTTTTCATTGCAGCTGTGAGAGTATAATGTTACTGTTTCCAATCAGTCATCCTGTCTAATCTTGTAAAGTGATTTATAGCAAATTTTCTCATAGCACCAACTAAGTCTTTCGATATTGTGAAGGAAATGATGTAGGAGGTCTGTGCTGCTATGAGATATAAATTTACTTCTCCTTTAGAAAAAACTATTTATCAGAATAATATAAATCCAGTAGTAAAGGTATATGTTTCATAACGCAAAAGAAGTTAACAATGCACGCTAATGAAAAATGCTACACAGGTTTATGAGCTTTGTTGTTGTCAAATATTCTTGTCAAATATTTTTTACATATGTTAAATAATTTTGACTATGTATACATTGTAACAATGACTACACTTGAAAAGTACTTCATTTGCTGTAAAACCATTAGCAAAAAAGATCCTGTTGTCAGAAAAGATTTGTACAAAAGTAAGTCAATTATTACTTACATAAGAAAGAACAGTGATGAAAACAAACCCTTTCTTCTTTTTTGGGAATTGGATTTGATTTATTAATGATGGATTACAAACAAACAAACAAACAATCCCTTTTGAAGAGAAAAGGCCCCTGCATGAAAATAATCATATTGCTTCAGATCCTTTATCATTTATGCCCACAATTAATGGTCGACTATATTTTATTCAAAGAGAAAGAATATCTAATGTGTGAATCAGAACTGTCAAACTTTGCAGCAGAGACGGCTTTTGATGAATAGTTCTAGCTAATTAAACTTATTGAGGAAATGACTATTGGGAATTTTACTTTCATTTCAACTGTTGATGAACATGGCCTGTTACATGATACCAACCATAAGATCAGAGAACATAAAATATTGGAGCAGAATTAGACCATCCAGTTCATCAAGACTGTTCCACCCTTTGTTCATGGCTGCCATGATTCCTCACCCTATTCTCCTGCTTTCTTCTATAACCATTAATTCACTTAACAGCTGCAGACATATTTCAGATGCTAATTTGTTGAAGCCTTCGTGACAGCCTCATTAGGCTGCCCACAAAAATTGCACTGTTCAAGGCAGTGACTGCCCACCTCAAGGGGGGGACCCCAAAATTGAGAGAGGCTAGCATGAATTCAAGCTTGCCTGCACATCCTAACAAGAGTTGTGCTGGACCAGACAGTGAAGATCCTTGTACAAATCATGGGGAAAAAAGTGGACTCTACAGTTCTCAAAAAATGTTTTGAGTCAAGAATCAATGACCAGCTCAAATAATTTTATTGTGTGTAATTCAGAATATAGCATTGAGTGTGAGCCACACATAATGAGACACCAGACATGTGTGGCCTACAGCCAGGCAGGACAAATGTTGTACATCCTGGCCCCTCTCAATTTTGGCATCTCCCCTTCAAGGTTTGCAGTCACTGCCACAAACAGCACTCAAATCTTAGCAATAATCACAAAAGTAATGAAGAATAAAAACAACTAAATTCTTAACTTTTACCTCAGCTGATGAACTTTGCTTTCTTTACAATAATGCAATATTTGTTTGACTTATTTTTAGATCTTTATTAAACTCTTCCACAGTTGTAAGGTTCTGCTCCATAAGATCCAAATTAGCACTTTATTGAGCAACAGTAAAAAGGCTGTTGGGATCTATTATAGTCCCAGATGGTGATATTGCCGGATGAGTCAGATCCCAGAAAGAAATGGTTTGATAATACTTTTTTTTTCAGTTATTTACAGTGGCCATTTACTGAAACAGTCACACAAGACTACAGAGTTTATCTAACAACAGAAAGTTACTGTGCAATTGAAAAAAACAAGCTATCAAAAATATAAAACAATTTGAAAGATCTTAAAACACAGAGCAAAACAAAGTTTCATCTTGTTTCCAATGCTATCCATTACATAATCTCAAATTTCCAGCCTCCCAGACTGCCTTGATCCACTACAATTCATCTATCATTGCAATTGGTCCACAGCATAAACTATCCCTTGGTCCTACACTGGAACATCTGGATATCAAGGACACCTATGTTAGACTTCTATTTATTGACTTTAGCTCCACCGTCAACACCATAATTCCAACCAAACTCATCTCCAAGCTCTAAGATGTAGGACTCTGATCTCACCACCGCTGCAACTGGATCTTCAACTTCCTGATCCACAGATCACAACCAGTGAGGATAGGCAATAATGCCTCCTCCAAAACAATCCTCAACACCAGTGCCCTGCATGGTTGCATATTCAGTCCCTCACTATACTCCTTATGCATTTACGATTGTGGCCAAATTCAGTTCTAACTTCATTTGCAAATTTGCTGATGATCCCCTACAGTTGGATCTCAAACAACAATGGGATAGAGTACAGGAAAGACAGTGAGTTTTGTGGCATGGAGCAAACACAACAATCTCTTCCTCAATGCCAGCAAAATGAAAGAGCTGGTCATCAAATCCAGAATGCAGAGTGGAGAACACACACCTGTCTGTCAACAGTGCAGAGGCAGATATGGTTGAGACCTTCAAGCTCCTAGGAGTAAATATCACCAATCTGTCCTGGTCCATTCACATCAATGCCACAGTCAAGAAAGCACACCAATGCCGCTACTTCCTCACATGGCTAAGGAAATTCAACATGTCCATAAAGACTCTTATCCATTTTGAGAGACGCAGCATAGAAAATATCCTATCCAGATGCATCACAGTTTGGTATAGCAATTGCTCTGCTCAACACTGCAACAAATCACTGGGAATTGTGAATGCAACCAAGTCCAGCCTTCCAACCATTGATACTTTTTGCTACCTCGCGAAAGCAGCCAACATAATCAAAGAGATAATGGGATGGAGCATGGAGATGGCCTCAAGGCCCTCCGCTTCTTCCTGTCCCGCAGGCCCGACCAGGCCCCCTCCACCGACACTCTCATCCGCCTAGTGGAACTCGTCCTCACACTCAACAACTTCTCTTTTGACTCCTCCCACTTCCTACAGACTAAGGGGGTGGCCATGGGCACCCGCATGGGCCCCAGCTATGCCTGCCTCTTTGTAGGTTACGTGGAACAGTCCCTCTTCCGCACCTACACAGGCCCCAAACCCCACCTCTTCCTCCGGTACATTGATGACTGTATCGGCGCCGCCTCTTGCTCCCCAGAGGAGCTCGAACAGTTCATCCACTTCACCAACACCTTCCACCCCAACCTTCAGTTCACCTGGGCCATCTCCAGCACATCCCTCACCTTCCTGGACCTCTCAGTCTCCATCTCAGGCAACCAGCTTGTAACTGATGTCCATTTCAAGCCCACCGACTCCCACAGCTACCTAGAATACACCTCCTCCCACCCACCCTCCTGCAAAAATTCCATCCCCTATTCCCAATTCCTCCGCCTCCGCCGCATCTGCTCCCACGATAAGACATTCCACTCCCGCACATCCCAGATGTCCAAGTTCTTTAAGGACCGCAACTTCCCCCCCACGGTGATTGAGAACGCCCTTGACCGCGTCTCCCGCATTTCCCGCGACACATCCCTCACACCCCGCCCCCGCCACAACCGCCCCAAGAGGATCCCCCTCGTTCTCACACACCACCCTACCAACGTCCGGATACAACGCATTATCCTCCGACACTTCCGCCATTTACAATCCGACCCCACCACCCAAGACATTTTTCCATCCCCACCCCTGTCTGCTTTCCGGAGAGACCACTCTCTCCGTGACTCCCTTGTTCGCTCCACACTGCCCTCCAACCCCACCACACCCGGCACCTTCCCCTGCAACCGCAGGAAATGCTACACTTGTCCCCACACCTCCTCCCTCACCCCCATCCCAGGCCCCAAGATGACATTCCACATTAAGCAGAGGTTCACCTGCACATCTGCCAATGTGGTATACTGCATCCACTGTACCCGGTGCGGCTTTCTCTACATTGGGGAAACCAAGCGGAGGCTTGGGGACCGTTTTGCAGAACACCTCCGCTCAGTTCGCAACAAACAACTGCACCTCCCAGTCGCAAACCATTTCCACTCCCCCTCCCATTCTCTTGATGACATGTCCATCATGGGCCTCCTGCACTGCCACAATGATGCCACCCGAAGGTTGCAGGAACAGCAACTCATATTCCGCCTGGGAACCCTGCAGCCATATGGTATCAATGTGGACTTCACCAGTTTCAAAATCTCCCCTTCCCCCACTGCATCCCTAAACCAGCCCAGTTCATCCCCTCCCCCCACTGCACCACACAACCAGCCCAGCTCTTCCCCCCCACCCACTGCATCCCAAAACCAGTCCAACCTGTCTCTGCCTCCCTAACCGGTTCTTCCTCTCACCCATCCCTTCCTCCCACCCCAAGCCGCACCCCCAGCTACCTACTAACCTCATCCCACCTCCTTGACCTGTCCGTCTTCCCTGGACTGACCTATCCCCTCCCTACCTCCCCACCTACACCCTCTCCACCTATCTTCTTTACTCTCCATCTTCGGTCCGCCTCCCCCTCTCTCCCTATTTATTCCAGTTCCCTCCCCCCATCCCCCTCTCTGATGAAGGGTCTAGGCCCGAAACGTCAGCTTTTGTGCTCCTGAGATGCTGCTTGGCCTGCTGTGTTCATCCAGCCTCACATTTTATTATCTCAACATAATCAAAGAACCTTCCCATACCAGATTTAAGAACAGTTTCTTCCCTGCTGTTATCAGACTTACAAATGGACTTCTCATATTTGAGTTGTCTTTCTCTACACCTTCTCTGTAGCTGTAATACTATATTCTGCATTTTGTTCTTTTATCCTGATACACTTATATAAGGTATAATTTGTCTGAATAGCATGGAAAACAATACTTTTTACTGTACTTCAGTACATGTAACGATAATAAACTAAATCCAGAGCAGTTGTGCCTTTATGTCAAATATGGATCAACCATAAGACCATCAGACCACAAGGTATAGGAGCAGAATTAAAACAAAAACAAAGTTGCTGGAAAAGCAATTGTCTGGTAGCATCTGTGAGGAAAATTAAGTTAACATTTCGGGTCCGGTGACCCTTCCTCAGAGCCAATGGTGGCTGGGACAATGTCAGTCACTTTTTTTTTAGGAACAGAATTAGTCCGTTCAGATGCAGATTTACAAGGTCCTTCCCCATTTAGAAAATAGAAAACAACCATTTAATCAGTGATAATGGGAACTGCAGAGCCTGGAGAATCCAAGATAACAAAGTGTGATAATAAAATGTGAGGCTGGATGAACACAGCAGGCCAAGCAGCATCTCAGGAGCACAAAAGCTGACGTTTCGGGCCTAGACCCTTCATCAGAGAGGGGGATGGGGAGAGGGAACTGGAATAAATAGGGAGAGAGGGGGAGGCGGACCGAAGATGGAGAGTAAAGAAGATAGGTGGAGAGAGTATAGGTGGGGAGGTAGGGAGGGGATAGGTCAGTCCAGGGAAGACGGACAGGTCAAGGAGGTGGGATGAGGTTAGTAGGTAGATGGGGGTGCGGCTTGGGGTGGGAGGAAGGGATGGGTGAGAGGAAGAACCGGTTAGGGAGGCAGAGACAGGTTGGACTGGTTTTGGGATGCAGTGGGTGGAGGGGAAGAGCGGTCTCCAAGCCTCCGCTTGGTTTCCCCAATGTAGAGGAAGCCACACCGGGTACAGTGGATGCAGTATACCACATTGGCAGATGTGCAGGTGAACCTCTGCTTAATGTGGAATGTCATCTTGGGGCCTGGGATAGGGGTGAGGGAGGAGGTGTGGGGGCAAGTGTAGCATTTCCTGCGGTTGCAGGGGAAGGTGCCGGGTGTGGTGGGGTTGGAGGGCAGTGTGGAGCGAACAAGGGAGTCACGGAGAGAGTGGTCTCTCCGGAAAGCAGACAGGGGTGGGGATGGAAAAATGTCTTGGGTGGTGGTCTTGGTCCCTAAACCAGCCCAGTTTGTCCCCTCCCCCCACTGCACCACACAACCAGCCCAGCTCTTCCCCCCCACCCACTGCATCCCAAAACCAGTCCAACCTGTCTCTGCCTCCCTAACCGGTTCTTCCTCTCACCCATCCCTTCCTCCCACCCCAAGCCGCACCCCCATCTACCTACTAACCTCATCCCACCTCCTTGACCTGTCCGTCTTCCCTGGACTGACCTATCCCCTCCCTACCTCCCCACCTATACTCTCCTCTCCACCTATCTTCTTTACTCTCCATCTTCGGTCCGCCTCCCCCTCTCTCCCTATTTATTCCAGTTCCCTCTCCCCATTCCCCTCTCTGATGAAGGGTCTAGGACCGAAACGTCAGCTTTTGTGCTCCTGAGATGCTGCTTGGCCTGCTGTGTTCATCCAGCCTCACATTTTATTATCTTGGAATTCTCCAGCATCTGCAGTTCCCATTATCTCTGATAACAAAGTGTGAAGCTGGATGAACACAGCAGGCCAAGCAGCATCATTTGTGCTCCTGAGATGCTGCTTGGCCTGCTGTGTTCATCCAGCTTCACACTTTGTTAACAACCATTTAATCTATGCATTTCATGTGCTATAGGCAGACCCACCACTAGGGAGGGAATTCCAGGATTTTGACCCAGTGACAATAAAGGAATAAAATATATTTCCACATAAAGATAACTTGCAGATGGTTTTGTCTGCTGGCCTTGCCCTTCTTGATGGTAGTAGCCATGGGTTGGGAAGGTACTGTCTAAGGATCTTTGGTGAATTTCTGCAGTGCATCTTGTAGATTGTAACCTCAGACTTTTGCTATAATGGGTTATGGACACTAATTCCAAAGCAGTTTGCAGTAGTCCAGCACCTGCCCTCCAACAAATAATTAGAATTGCTGATGAACCTCAGGTGATTGGTAACTTTATGGAATATTAATCAGCAGTCATCTTTCAGATGCCAGCATTCACCTTCCTGTTGCTTCCAAACCACTTTTGTCCTTGTTCCTGCTTGTCGGTCAGCCATGTCAGACTGCTACTGCACCTGTGAAGATGGTACCGTCTGAACCAGGTCCTTCTGATACCAGAGTTGCATGATGTCATCTCAAATAGTCATTTACAATCTCTTTCAAAGCTAAGACCTTCCACCAGCTATGTTGCAGAAGCAAAGTGGGGGATATTCCAGGGTGACAAAGTGTGGAGCTGGATGAACACAGCTGGCCAAGCAGCATCTCAGGAGCACAAAAGCTGATGTTTCAGGCCTAGACCCTTCATCAGAGAGGGGGATGGGGAAGGGAACTGGAATAAATAGGGAGGGAGGGGGAGGCGGACCGAAGAAGGGGGAAAAGCAATAGTGGTAGAGAGGAGAGTATAGGTGAGGAGGTAGGGAGGGGATAGGTCAGTCCAGGGAAGATGGACAGGTCAAGGAGGCTGGATGAGGTGGTAGGTACGAAATGGAGGTGCAGCTTGAGGTTGGAGGAAGGGATGGGTGAGAGGAAGAACAGCTTAGGTAAACAGAGACAGGCTGGGCTGGTTTTGGGATGCAGTGGGAGGAGGGGACGAGCTGGGCTGGTTTTGTGATGCAGTGTGGGGAGGGGAGCCCACTGACTCCCACAGCTACCTAGAACACACCTCCTCCCACCCACCCTCCTGCAAAAATTCCATCCCCTATTCCCAATTCCTCCACCTCCACCGCATCTGCTCCCAGGATGAGGCATTCCACTCCCACACATCCCAGATGTCCACGTTCTTCAAGGACCGCAACTTTCCGCCCGCAGTGGTCAAGAACGCCCTTGACCGCGTCTCTCTCATTTCCCGCAACACATCCCTCACACCACAACCCCGCCACAACTGCCCCCAGAGGATCCCCCTTGTTCTCACATACCACCCCACCAAAGTCCGGATACAACGCAGCATCCTCCAACACTTCCACCAACTACAGTCCGACCCCACCACCCAAGACATTTTTCCATCCTCACCCTTGTCTGCCTTCGGGAGAGACCACTTTCTCCGCAACTCCCTTGTCTGCTCCACACTCCCTCCAACCCCACCACACTCAGCACCTTCCCCTGCCACCGCAGGAAGTGCTACGCTTGCCCCCACACCTCCTCCCTCACCCCTATCCCGGGCCCCAAGATGACTTTCCATATCAAGCAGATGTTCACCTGCACATCTGCCAATGTGGTATATTGTATCCATTGTACCTGGTGTGCCTTCCTCTACATTGGGGAAACCAAGCGGAGGCTTGGGGACCGCTTTGCAGAACACCTCCACTCGGTTCGCAACAAGCAACTGCACCTGCCAGTCGTGAACCATTTCAACTCCCCCTCCCATTCCTCAGGCGACATGTCCATCATGGGCCTCCTGCAGTGCCACAAGGATGCCACCCGAAGGTTGCAAGAACAGCAACTCATATTCCCCTTGGGAACCCTGCAGCCCAATGGTATCAATGTGGACTTCACCAGCTTCAAAATCTCGCCTTCCCCCACTGCATCCCAAAACCAGCCCAGTTCTTCCCCTCCCCCCACTGCATCCCAAAACCAGCCCAGCCTGTCTCTGCTTCCCTAACCTGTTCTTCCTCTCACCCATCCCTTCCTCCCACCTCAAGCCGCACCTCCATTTCCTACCTACCACCTCATCCCACCTCCTTGACCTGTCCATCTTCCCTAGACTGACCTATCCCCTCCCTACCTCCTCACCTATACTCTCCTCTCTACCTATCTTGCTTTCTCCCCATCTTCAGTCCGCCTCCCCCTCTCTCCCTATTTATTCCAGTTCCCTCTCCCCATCCCCCTCTCTGATGAAGGGTCTAGGCCTGAAACGTCAGCTTTTGTGCTCCTGAGATGCTGCTTGGCCTGCTGTGTTCATCCAGCTCCACACTTTGTTATCTTGGATTCTCCAGCATCTGCAGTTTCCATTATCACTGATATTCCAGGGTGATTTGTTTATCCATCTGAACTATGGTATATTTGGCTTATAAAGAATTTGGAATGTTAATATTTTGTTGACTTTCATTTTTGTATTGCAGTCAAGTATACTGTATGACACTCAATAACTGATATGATTTGGGTATATTGGTAAATGATCTTTCATTTAAAAACATGTAATTTCAGCCACAAATACTTATTGGAAACAATAGTTCAACACTTCTGCATTTAGTAGGAGTTTCCTTTATTGGGATTATAGATGAATTATTCATGAACATTTCTCTCTTGGATCTGCTGCAGTGCTCCAGTGAGGCTCAGTGCAAGCTGGAACAACAGCATTTTGTTTTCCGCTTGGGGGACTTTATAGCCTTTAGGACTCAATATTGAGTTTGGTAATTTCAGAATTCCAGAACACTTTCTTGCGTGCCCACTTCCACACCTGTCATAACTTGGGGTGCTTTTAGCACAACCTACACATTTTCATTTACTTATTGTCCCTATTATTAGTGTCTCTCCTTCCCTGGCTTACTTTCAATGGTCCCCTTGTGGATCTAACTTGCTTTCTCCCGCTTGGCTTTATCTCCATCTATCCACGCATTCCTTCTTTCTGCTTCAACCTCACCCCAGTCAACATATATCCCATCTTTTCTGAGCTATTTTCACTTCTGAAGAAAGCTCACCGGACTTGAAACATTAATTTTGCTTTCTCCCCACAGATGCTGCCAGACTTATTGAGATTCTCCAACAATTTCTCCCTTTTTTAGTATCTGCAAGTGTTATCACAGACAACCAAATGACTGTTCTACCAACAAATCACCATGACTTTATAAATATAATTCAAAAACTATTAACCATCACCAGTAATCACACATGCAGCTAATTAGAAGTTGGGCATTATGGGCAGCGCAAACCATCAAAAATTAGGGTGGAAGTGGGGGAGTATGAAGAGCAGGAAAGAACAAAATCAAAATGGAGTTGGAGGACGAAATAAAGCACTAAAGGACTATATTCCCCACAATGCCCAGCTCTCTCTAAAAGCACCCCATGACTTTTAAGCCAAAGCATATATTAAATTCAGAAGTGCTGAACTATTGTTTCCAATAAGTATTTGTAGCTAAAAATGTGTTTTTAAATGAAAGATCAATTTCCAGTTTTTTTAAAAAATATGCTTATCTAATGCTGTTCCACTTTTGTCTTATTTATCCCTCTAGTTATTACAGATCCAATCTTTACTTGCTTCTCTTGTTTCTGCAGAGGTATTTTTCCGTTTATTGTTCACAGAACCGTAGTAATTTTTCATATTTTGATTCTCAAACATGATATTTTCAAGTGTATCAAGATCTTGAACAAATCTTCAATGTTTTAGGAGGCAATCCCCCATTTTAGTTTCCAAACATAACGTGCTTTGGAGTTTTGACCCATTGCCAAACCAGTTAAGTAAATGGAACAAAGTTTATTTGCCAATCTGTTACTCGTAATGACTATTAACTTCAATCCTTACCATTGTCTGAAGCTAATAGTTCTGCTCATGAAACTGATAAAAGGATAAGAAATGATTTATTACGATTCATCATATGAAGTGCTGGATGTACAGAATCAAGAAAATACTGACTGGAAAATTGAGCTGGATAACCTTTGCCAACTAAAAGTGAAACTGTCAGATCATCCTTTTGTCAACCACAGATAAAGCTAAACACATGTAATAGTTTCTTTCCATATACACAGATGTGAACAGAGTTGGAATTTTGTTTGCAAAAAAAAATTGAGATACTCATATACAGCTGTAGTACTAATGTGTTCATTAAATGTGGCTAAATATAAACAGGCTGTTAACTTGAACACAATAATCCAATAATTGATGACTGTGACACTGTTTTCACATTTAGATTTATTAGTTTGAGAATGGACCCAGCTGTAATGACGTCTTTCCTATTGAGCTTAATCTCCAAGTCAAAACATAACAACTTCTTTTAGCGTCTTCATTGAGATTGCGTATCAGCATATTCAGGAAAGCATCCAAATATAGACAAGGCTTTGCACATCTTAATTAATACAATCATCAACGTATTATGCTTTGTTTAGAAAAATCAATCTGAAAGACCAAATGTGTGTTATTTAAAAATGCTTCTTTTTTGCACATATTGATCACAACTCATCAATGAAAAGAAATTGGAGGCACACCTTAAAATGTATTTTCATGAAAAGTTACTGTTAAAAACAATGAATCTGATTTAACCCCATCATAATGTAGGCTTCCACTAATTTACAGAATCACTAACAACCTTACGCCTGGTGATTTCCACATATGCATCAAAATGTGGTTCAGCAGCAAACTCATGTTAAACACCAGATAATTTGTATTATGAAATTTTATCTGAGTTTACTACAAATTCCTCTCCACCCAATGAATGTTGCAGAATCCAATTCATGGTACACCTGACTTTCCCAAGGAACACAGATATTCATGTCACTACTTGAGTCATGATGGCACAAAGAATAATGATACTCAAAACAATAGATTAATATTCTTATTCAGACTCCACTTCACAACAATGTTGCAGCATTCAGAAGACAAATACATATGATCATGCATTTTAAGGAAAACAAAGAGAAGGCAAAAGTAGGAGTAACATTGTCAAAAAAAGACACTGGCATGCAGCAATAAGACTATTAAACCCACTTAATAAAATGTGAGGCTGGATGAACACAGCAGGCCAAGCAGCATCTCAGGAGCACAAAAGCTGACGTTTCGGGCCTAGACCCTTCATCAGAGAGGGGGATGGGGTGAGGGTTCTGGAATAAATAGGGAGAGAGGGGGAGGCGGACCGAAGATGGAGAGAAAAGAAGATAGGTGGAGAGAGATAATGGGAACTGCAGATGCTGGAGAATTCCAGGATAATAAAATGTGAGGCTGGATGAACACAGCAGGCCAAGCAGCATCTCAGGAGCACAAAAGCTGACGTTTCGGGCCTAGGCCCTTCATCAGAGAGGGGGATGGGGTGAGGGTTCTGGAATAAATAGGGAGAGAGGGGGAGGCGGACCAAAGATGGAGAGAAAAGAAGATAGGTGGAGAGAGTATAGGTGGGGAGGTAGGGAGGGGATAGGTCAGTCCAGGGAAGACGGACAGGTCAAAGAGGTGGGATGAGGTTAGTAGGTAGATGGGGGTGCGGCTTGGGGTGGGAGGAAGGGATGGGTGAGAGGAAGAACAGGTTAGGGAGGCAGAGACAGGTTGGACTGGTTTCGGGATGCAGTGGGTGGAGGGGAAGAGCTGGGTTGGTTGTGTGGTGCAGTGGGGGGAGGGGACAAACTGGGCTGGTTTAGGGATGCAGTTGGGGAAGGGGAAATTTTGAAACTGGTGAAGTCCACATTGATACCATTAGGCTGCAGGGTTCCCAGGTGGAATATGAGTTGCTGTTCCTGCAACCTTCGGGTGGCATCATTGTGGCACTGCAGGAGGCCCATGATGGACATGTCATCTAAAGAATGGGAGGGGGAGTTGTTTGTTGCGAACTGAGCGGAGGTGTTCTGCAAAGCGGTCTCCAAGCCTCCGCTTGGTTTCCCCAATGTAGAGGAAGCCACACCGGGTACAGTGGATGCAGTATACCACATTGGCAGATGTGCAGGTGAACCTCTGCTTAATGTGGAATGTCATCTTGGGGCCTGGGATAGGGGTGAGGGAGGAGGTGTGGGGGCAAGTGTAGCATTTCCTGCGGTTGCAGGGGAAGGTGCTGGGTGTGGTGGGGTTGGAGGGCAGTGTGGAGCGAACAAGGGAGTCACGGAGAGAGTGGTCTCTCCGGAAAGCAGACAGGGGTGGGGATGGAAAAATGTCTTGGGTGGTGGGGTCGGATTGTAGATGGTGGAAGTGTCGGAGGATGATGTGTTGTATCCGGAGGTTGGTGGGGTGGTGTGTGAGACGAGGGGGATCCTCTTTGGGCGGTTGTGGCGGGGGCGGGGTGTGAGGGATGTGTTGCGGGAAATGCGGGAGACGCGGTCAAGGGCGTTCTCGATCACTGTGGGGGGAAAGTTGCGGTCCTTGAAGAACTTGGACAGCTGGGATGTGCGGGAGTGGAATGTCTTATTGTGGGAGCAGATGCGGCGGAGGCGGAGGAATTGGGAATAGGGGATGGAATTTTTGCAGGAGGGTGGGTGGGAGAAGGTGTATTCTAGGTAACTGTGGGAGTCGGTGGGCTTGAAATGGACATCAGTTACAAGCTGGTTGCCTGAGATGGAGACTGAGAGATCCAGGAAGGTGAGGGATGTGCTGAAGATGGCCCAGGTGAACTGAAGGTTGGGGTGGAAGGTGTTGGTGAAGTGGATGAACTGTTCGAGCTCCTCTGGGGAGCAAGAGGTGGCGCCGATACAGTCATCAATGTACCGGAGGAAGAGGTGGGGTTTGGGGCCTGTGTAGGTGCGGAAGAGGGACTGTTCCACGTAACCTACAAAGAGGCAGGCATAGCTGGAGCCATGCGGGTGCCCATGGCCACCCCCTTAGTCTGTAGGCCTGAAACGTCAGCTTTTGTGCTCCTGAGATGCTGCTTGGCCTGCTGTGTTCATCCAGCCTCACATTTTATTATCTTGGATTCTCCAGCATCTGCAGTTCCCATTATCTCTGATATTAAACCCACTTTCTTTCTTTCTGCCATAAAGATGGATGGTTCACTAGTGCAACATTTTCTGCTCTTATGTTGGTTTGATGTCCACGTTGCTTGCAATTATAGTTGCGCGAACAAAAAGGGGAAGGAAACATTTTCACATTCAATTAGTGTTGAACACAAAAATGATATTAATTAAGGGAGGAATTTCTTGGAGTGTTGAAAATGAGGTGCGGTGTGCACAGCAACATTGGGTAAATTATGAAATTTTGATTTCCCAATAATGGGCTCAGGTACAGCCATAAAATCAGTAGCATGTCAAACTTTACGCCAATTTCTGGCAGGCTCAGACTTTAAGACATTTGTGTACCATGAATACTCAAAAATGCAACTCAGCTTTCATGAAGCCCTAACTCCAAAATAAAGTCAGTGGCATACCTCACACATGATTGCTTCAAGGTAGTACATAGCTGTCAATTTTATACAGTTACTTGTATGACAATCACCAGAAAAACAGTTTCCTACATAGATTACCAGGACTAGCAAGGCTAAGCTAGTGATGATGGGGCTTTTGAAGTGAGCAGTGGTAAGTTGAAAATTGGAAAAGGCATCCAGGAGAGAACAAATGGTGGGATGAGGAAGAAGTGAAATAAGAATGGACTGGGCTGGTCTCTGGGTGTGGTGGTGGTAGTGGGGGTGGATTTGGAGTTCAATCAAAGTAGGAAAATGAATGGCATTGTCAGACAGAGTCCTTAATGGGTTTCCAGTTCAGTTACACACACCAAGACTGATACCAAATGATATTCTTTACTGTGCAAAAAAGGCAGGATAAACTGAGACTGCAAATTCAGCCATGTTGCACAGTGGTGAATACATCACCAAATTCCAGTACAAACATTAATGGATTGGACACAAAAACAACATGGATTCTTTCATGATGAAGGAAATATCCTTCAACATCCCTGTAACCATCAATGCATATGGACACGTTCAGCTCTTTTATTGGGTTAGTTTCAATAAATAACATTGGTTTCACTTTCTCTTCATATGTGCACTATGTAATGTGAAATATTTACAATACAATTCAAAACTGAACTTTGCAAAGCACCCGTGCAGTTAATGGTCATAAATCTTGTTTAATGGAAAAGGAATTGGGCAAGAAAGTTCTGGCCCTGATAAACAGCTTCCATTTGACCAGGGAACTCTTTAATGAGCTGCCTTGAGATGTATTGTTGTTGACTGGCAGTGGGTTTCATCAATGTAAAGCTTCAACGATCAGTAAGTCAAGCGTCTTTTGCATTCATGCTGCTGGTGTTTTAATTACAATCATGTGGGAAATGGCAAAAAGGAGAACAGCGCACAGTTCTGATTACTGCATGGGAATGGCATAATGTTGGAAAAAAGACAGCTTTATTATCCTATTAACTCATACTTCAACTTGACCATTACAAAACATTTTAGATTTATCTAACAATAACTGAAGAGCAAGTCCTGAACAGAAGGAACAACTGTGGTTGCCTTAAGAGCTAAATGCTGTGAACCTCTTGGAATGGTCATGCCATGATTCTATACAACAGGTGCTTCAGATGTTACCACAACAGCTGAAGATATGTAGTGAATGCTGTCAGCACCTGCCCATTCACAGACATTTGCACAAACCTTGTTCGGATCTGGATGGCAAATATCTTCAGGCATCTGGAGAGAAAGCCAGATCACTCAATGACTTTCTATGCAGCCATACAATTGATCTTTGGGCACTGTAGCTGCAAGGTTAGTAGCCTACATTAGAACAGTCTATAGGGTAACTATAATTGGTTAAAGTATACAGTTTGTTCTTTCCAAATCATCCATAGTTAATTATTTGTAATCTGGGATTTTCACAAGTACATCATAGATCTCAATGACAGTATTCACAGCTGTTGCAAGAGAACGCTGTGCTACATTTAACCCCCTGATTGCCATCTGCAGTAATTTCCCAAAACAGTTAAAATGTTATTTGCTCTGTTTACTTCTGTACTTAAAACAGATCTCACAACATGATAGTCATCAACACAATCTTAAGCAACACACCACTCATGGTAGTACCAAAACGTGTAATCCATACCCTCCATTGTAAAGAAGCATGTAAGTAAAGCTGAGATAATTTAGTGTGTTAATGCCTTGTATCCTGATCAAACTACTTTTGAGGCCCAGGCTCCCTCAATTTGCTTCCCCTCACACTGAACAGTACTTAGCCAGTTATAGTTCCTCAAAACTTAGTAAATGCCTCTGTTGTAGCTAGTCTGATGTGACAAGAACTCTTTGCTCAAACAAGCCATTGATTGCATGTTAGCCTGGGCGACTATCATGAGAATATCTTTTAGTAAGGGCAAGAGCCAAACAGCTGTAAAGCATTCCCAAACAAAACCTTTCACCTTTCTTTAAAGGCATTTGTTTAAAGGTATTTTGGGAGAATTCTTGAATTTGGGAACAGAAATCCAGCAGAGTTGAACTTCCATGTATTACTTTGGATATGGCCTGGTCAGTTTTTCTGGCTGGAACATTGTATGCACAGTGAGAATCTTGCCATCAAGGGAGACAGCTGCACAAGGCCAGAGGGCCTTTGATGGAAGAACTGCTGCAGAAAAAAGCCAGGAGCACCAATTAAAATGTAGCAATGCCAACACTGTCCAACCAGATATCCTACTGAAATCTTCAATTCAAACTATAGCCTTGGCACTGATTCAATTTTGATTCTCACTTGAACAGCAGAAAGTCATATTTTAGAGACAAGGCCCAGCCTTCAGAGAGAAGGCATCATCCATATTGTTTTGTAGCACTATCATTGTACTAAACCAGAGAGACTCAGAATAAATTTAGCTTCAAAATTGGGCATACATGAAGCATTGTTGGGCTAACAATAACTGGTGACATCAGGGGCCTTCTTATCCCTCACTCTAGCATTAATATCAGGTTAGGGGAGATCAATCTAACTTCTGAAGGGTGCAAGGGTGCACCAGGAACTACACTAAGCATACCTGAAAATTAAGTGTGAATCAGATGAAACTGCAACACAGGACTACTTTCATGCAGATTTTGCATTCAAAATTCACATTAAGCAACTCCATAACCAATAGATCAGATCAAAGCTCTCCTATTCTACAACATACACTTATAAATGGTGGTGGAAAATCAAACTCATCAAAAAAATAAAAATCCCATCAATACCCCACCATCAAAAATGGTGAAACCTAGTACATCAGTGCAAAAGAAGGTTAAAGCAATTTCAACCATATTTAGCCATGCAGATCAGTACAGAAATTCTTTGCAATTCCTGTGAACTGAGACCACTAAAGTGCTCTCCAGTTTTTACTTCTGCCTATAACATCTTTTTTTTTTGCCTCCAATCATTATTTGTCTGTAAGGGAGTAATTTAAGCAGGAGATTAGAGTTTTAATGAATGGGTTATGTATTGTCAGTTTTACACAGTTTCTGTAGCTAGACTCAATTTATTTGTAATTAATAATAATTCTTGTTAATACAGGAAACTGGTCCATGTTTTGTCTGTCAACCTGGGGTTGAAGGTGGGTAAACTGGGCAATTTTTAAAATCTAACTTTTGTGATGACTCCAGGAATAGCAGGACTTGATTTTTGGCACGATACCCCAGTGAAGCGTAAAAAGCATAAGTGTAAAAGTGTAAAAAAGGCCTTGACAACACTTCAGCTGTGATGATGACTTATGAGCTAAACTAGCTGTGCAGTGAGCCAAGCAAGACTAATGCAAGTAACATTGACATCTACTTACAATTGCTCAAAGAAGGTCCAGTTCAGAAAAAAGCATAATCAATGTGTCCAATTACCAATGTCTTTTTGTTTTGGTCACTGCCTTGTCTACTCTTAAAGTGATGAAGTTGCCATCAACAATGCTATCAAGAGGCATTTGCAAAGGAATAACCTGGTCACTGATGCTCAGTTTTGCTACTGCCAGAACCCCACCATTTCAGATTTCATCATAGACTTGGTCCCAGTAGGGAAAAGGGAGCTGACCTTCAGGGGGATGGAAAGAGTGACTGTCTTGATATCAGTCCAGCATTTGACAAAATGACACATCAACAAACTATCAAAATTAAATGACACTGGGAACTAGGAAGAAAGCCCTTCATGAGAAAGAAAGTGTCTACCAGCACTAAAGGAAGATGGCTGTGATTATTGAGGGTTTTCCATCAGTCCCAGTACATCCCTGCAGGTGTCCTTCAAGGTGGTGTTGTAGGCACAATCATCTTCGATGGCTTCCTCTTGAAGCAAGAGTGGATAACATCCAAGCTTGAATAAATAGCAAACTATTGCATATTGAAACAAATCATAGAATCCCTACATTGTGGAAACAGGCCATTCAGTCCAACAGGTCCACACCGTCTTTCCAACGAGCATCCCACCCACGCTCAACCCCTACCCTAGCCCTGTAATTGCCATGGTTAACCCACTAACCTACACACCCCTGGATATTATGGGCAACTTAGCATGGCGAATCCACCTAACCCGCACATCTTTGGACTGCGGGAAGAAACCAGAGCACCCAGAGGAAACTCATGCAGATGTGAGGAGAACATGCAAACACCACACAGGCCTGAGGGCAGAATTGAACATGCGTCCCTGGGACTGTGAGCCAACAGTGCTAACCACTGAGTCACCATGCTGCCCAAATACAGAATGTACTGGAGAAGGTCAGCAGGTCTGGCAGCTCGTGTGGAGACAGAAAGCTCTGGTTAGTTGGACTGGACTTAAAAGTTAACTTTGATTCCCTCTTCACGGATGCTGGTAGACCTGAGTTTCTTCAGCACTTTTCCTTTATTTCCCAGGCTTGGACTGATAAGTGACAAGTAACAATCATTAGCATTGACTATCTCCATTAAGAAAATAATCTAACAATCTTCCTTTGACAGTCACAGACATTATCCTCAGGCTGAATCCCCCACTATCAACATCCCAGGACTACTCAATAAGATATGGAGGATTGAGGCATGGAACTCACCTCTTGCCTTCACCAAGCCTGCCCACTGACTGCAAAGTACATGTCAGGATCTGATGAAATACTTTCCACTTACCCGGATGCACAGAGCTCCAAAACTCTATGTTCAACAAAATCCAGAACAAGGCAATACACTTGAACAGCATCCTATTTATTCCCTCCACACCAATGGTTGCAGTGTTTACCAACTACAAGGTGCACTGCATCAAGGCTCCTTCAAGTGCATCTCAGAAAGAAAAGTGCATTAGATGCATGGAAAACTACCAACTGCAAGCTTCTCTCAAAAGGTGTACACCATCCTGACTTGGGGCAATAATAACTGTTTCTTCAGTATCACTAATTTAAAATCATGGTATTTCCTTCCTACGGATATACCTACATTAAACTGACTGCATTGGTTCAAGAAGGCAACTCACCACCACTTTCTCAAGGGCCATTAGAATTGAGCAACACATCATAGGAAACCTGCAATGCTCACCTCTCATGAAATACTCCGTTATAAATGAAAGAAAAATCACATCCCTGGCAGCTATACTTGTACAAAAGCTCTCTCTCAGGCCATGAATTTGCCAAGGGTCGCTTTGTGTCTTTCAGTACAAATTGGACCAGACCTACAAATAATATGTGACAGGTGTGAGCCTGCCTATCTGTAAATTGAACTGTACTTTATCTTTGAAGTATAGTGTGTGGGAGGCAACATATTGTTCTTTGAAAGGACCACAACATGACCATCTAATGAGCAGATATCTGTGGAGCAAGAAATTGTGTTTATTTTTTAAATGTACCCATGGCTTTTGGGCCTCACTAGCTAAGTTAGCCCTTATTGCCCATTCCTAATTGCCCAGTGGGCAGTAAAGAGTCAACCAAGAAGTTTGGCACGTTTGTCTACATTGAAATACCTTAAATGAACCAGATAGTGTTTTGTTCTTACAATCATCAACAATAGTTACATAATTGCTTCTTTCCCCTCCAAATTTTTATTGATCTCAAATTTCACTATCTATCATTATGGGCCAAAAGGCCTGGTCCAAGCCCCATCTACTCCGGAGGTATGCTGACATGTTCGAATGGTTTGATTGCAAATATTTACACGACTGCCTTTGCAAAGGAGGTCTTTGCTTTCGATAAGCCTCTCTTTGTTGCATGTTTTGCAAAAGACTTCTGGGGTTTCGTCACTAAATGGAGCAGATTTATCTCTATTGTTTTCTTTTCTCACCACGATTCCGAAGGGATAACTTCGACTTCTTCGTCCAGTCTCTTACTTTGCGATTAGGTTTTCTTATTTCACATTGTCCAAAATCCAATTTCGCACGTTTGGGATATTCAAACAAGTCGCGGCTTTGCGCGTTTCTGATTCGCAAAGCGCTCCCGCACATCAGAGCGAGCGAACGCTGTGTCCCAAAATTCAACACAGCTCAGTTGTCATTGCAGGGCAAAGAATCTACTCAATGCCAATGATCTCGTGTCGCACACAGCAGGATGATATAAGCAGTTTTTGCCCAAAGAAGGGTGATATAAGCAGTTTTTGCCCAACAGACTTACTATCCCCCAGGAAGACCAGATGAGTCGCTTTACTAAACAAACTTGAGTGTTTATTTCATGTTGAGAGAGGAACGGAAAGTTTTGTGCACGCGTGCCAGTTAGTAGGCGCCCACCTTTCATTAAACTCCAAGATAAATCACGGAAAAACGCGCCCACAAGCATCCGCTGGAGCACAGTTGCTCTGTAATGGAGAGGAGCACATTCTCTCCCTCAATTGGAGTCCATCAATTGGAGATGGTGGATGTTTTTTTCTTTGGAAGCCCTTCCCAAACATGTAAGAAGACGTGCCAGATCTCCAAGACAATGGTAGACATCTGTACGATCCTCTTTGGTATTCGTGTTCATCTGCTCCTGGCACTCTAGTAGAATGTTAGAGTGTATGCAATACGGTGCTTTATCAACTTAGAGCGTGTGCGCCAAATAAGGGAGGGTTGCATTAGTAAAGTCTAACTTTAAAACTAAACTTGCCCACAGATTAAGCATCACATACCTTAAGACGACAATTAATTTTAGACAATTTATCAGTGACATGATTTGTTTTGTGGTTTGGATTGTAACATGATTAATCCCACAGTAACCCTCATGAAACGCGATACAAAACTGGCATAGAATGAGAGAGAGAGCGAGAGAGGTCACTTGATATCTTGCTTAAAATTCTTTATAAGACCAGTGACTAATAACATGGTCATCTCGGTTTCCCTGTGTAGTCTTGAACTAAATTTTAAAATCGGTTTGGTCGGTGCACCATTTTGTTGATTTTTTTTAGAAAAGTCTGAATACATTCCAGCTGACTGTTCTATCCTGATGAGTTTAACGATTGGCATAGAGATCTGGCTTTTAAACGTAGAGAAACACTGCTAAGGTTTCCATGTGGCGCCCATTATTTCGAATTTAACAAAAATACACGAAAAACAATATGAATGTCATGGCTAGTGGACTCAGCCACGATATATATTAAATCAAAAGCGGCATTTTAA
Organism: Stegostoma tigrinum; assembly: GCF_030684315.1. Lineage (NCBI taxonomy): Eukaryota > Metazoa > Chordata > Chondrichthyes > Orectolobiformes > Stegostomatidae > Stegostoma > Stegostoma tigrinum. The sequence continues at coordinate 36,465,078 of NC_081360.1, read as the reverse complement.
AGACATTTCCTTTTTACTTCCCACCCCCTCGTAATTTAGAAAATTCTAGTAAGCTCCTTATTAGCTGTTTTTATAACTTCACGGTTGGACTTTATTGCTTTTTAGATCAAATATAAAAGTGTTGACCTCTCGACAGTAATCACTGACCCACAAAATCACATTCAGCGGAGCTATAAATTTTTGGCGCTATCTCGGAAAAGTCACCACCTGCAGCTTTCGCCACCAATTCGTAGTTTAGATGCGTAAAATAAATAGAAATGAAATCAAATGCCTTATTAGCGAGAACCGCACAAAGGATCTCCCAATTACCAGATACAAATCTAGACCAGATGTTTTTAGAAATAAAATATTCCGTCTTAAATGCCTGCAAGGACATATGGTGAGTAATGAAAATGTTTTATAATGTCCATCTGCAGAACCACTCAAACTTGCTCATGCGTCATAAATCACCAGAGTTCGACAGTGTGCTAATGCAACTTTCCAGTTTCTGCTTAAAAACTTTATTCAGTTAGATTTAAGAGCTTTCTAGAACATTCTACTGTTAAAGCACAGTAGGCACTGACCTTAACAAATGTGACCCATTTCAGAACTTTGAGTTATAATTTTGTTTCTCCCATTCTGTTAGATTAACTCCTGGGGCACTGTACGTGGTTCTGATCGCCCTGCTAATGGAAGGATATTTATTAAAACGGAGAGGGTTCACCAAAGATTTATCTGGATGTAACTGGGAATGAAGGGTTTGAGGTATAAAAATAGACTGCAAAGAAAAGGGCATTTTTCACTGAAGTGTAGGGGGTTGAGGGGTAACCTTATTGAAGTTTATAAAATCATGAGGGGAATGGATGAGGTGAATTGTCAATGGTCTTTTCCCTAGGCTGGGGGGAAAATCAATGCTATGGGGCATATTTTTAAGGTGAGGGGAGAATGGTTTAAAAAGGACCTGAGGGGCAACATTTTTATATCGTGGTTCATGTTTGGAAAGAACTTCCAGGGGAAGTGATGGAAGTAGGTACAGTTACAACATTTAAAATACAGTTGGATAAGTTCATAAATAGGAAAGGTTTGGAGGGATATGGGTCAAGTGCAGGCAAGTGAGATTTGTTTAATTCAGGAACATGGTTAGCTTGAACTGGTTGGACAGAAGGGTCTATTTCCATGCTGTGTGACTAGAACTCTAACTACAGGAACTGGCTACTTACAGGACATCTTCTTGTGTTCTGGGCACTGTACTGATAGGCTGAGTGAAATCTACCATTTCCAGTATGTCACCTGAAATGACACCAAGTCATCCTTTATTTACACTTGCATGGATTTAATTTAGTTATTAATCACATGTACTAAGTACAGGGAGACATAAGTGCAGTGAAGAGTGTAAAACGCCACCATTCACTGGCACTCACCTTGTTACAAAACCAGAATTAAAAAGATTTAACAGAGCCAAAAAGTAAGAGGAAAAAGTAAAAGTGCCGATCTCAGAGTCCCAAGTCCCATCCCTAAACCGGTGCAGCTGTCGTTCCAGTTGCTAGGACACCCAGAAGGCCCACACACGCCATCAGTGTCTCACCAGCCCACTCCTGATTCCCAGCCATTGCTCTGGCTCACACTCAATCCGCCATCTCTGCAGGACTGGGTCCACGCATTCAGCTCTTGCCACACACTACCTGGTTTTGACCCAATTCCTTAGGTGGGTAGTTAAAAGGACAGAATATTGGGGGGGGGGGGGGGGGGCGGGTGCTGTGGATAGAATTACTGCAGAGGGAGAGCAGAAGAAGAAGAAGAAGAAGAAGAAGAAGAAGAAAACTGGCAAGCAGAGTGCAGTTCATACTTGAGGCTAGTCCAGCTTCCTCAGAGACAGCTGTCTGAACAGACACTCCTGTTTCTGTCAGCCAGGGCTGTCTGATTGTGGTTGTTAACCTGGTCCAATCAGGCAATTTGTATTCTATGAGGTCCTCCTGGCTGACCTCATTACAACAGCTACATCACTGGATCCTTTTGCATTTTAAATTTGATTAAAACACATTTGATTTGTTTTTTTAAAATGTTTTCACGTCTTTAGTATTGATGAGAAGAGATACACTGCCATTTCTTTGTTCTTTCTGGCACTGATCAGGACAGACTTCCAAGTATAACAAATCTTTCATTTTGAATTGAAGGATTAAGCAGTGTAGTATATCTGATGCTTAAGTTGCAGACCATTGTATACATCAGGACAATAAACAGCAAACTCAGATTTTCATATACTGTGAAAAGCAGTAGATTTAAATGACAGCCTAACTTGGCATGTAGCTTTTTGTCCAGGTAGGAGTTGTGAAGTCAATGTCATGTCTGCATAAAATAGGGATTAGTTACAAATGAAAACAGAAAATGCTTCAGAAACTCAAGTGTGGCAGCTATTGTGGAAAGAAGAGAAGAATTAAATTTTTGATTCCAGCATGACTACTTCAGAATTCTGGCTTAAAAAATATACATTTGAATAATACGAACAAAGCTGCATTTATTGTACATATTTCATTGCCCAATTATATAGGGAAAACAGAATGGCAAAGGATTATTTAAATAGTCATAGTTGGGAAATCTTGATCTACCAAGGTGCCTGGATACTCTTGTTTGCCAGTTAGCAAAAGCAAGTGTGCCAGTGCAGCAAAGAAATTAAATTGTATGTTGGCCTTCGTTACAAATGAGTTGAGTACAGAAGTAAGGATATCTTGCCACATCTGTACTGGACTTTGTTGAGACTACCCCTGGAATATTGTATGCCTTTTTGGTTTTCTGACCCAAGGAAAGATATTTGCCATAAAGATCAGTAAAAGTTCGCCAAGGTGAATTCTGAGATGGTTGGCTTTTTTGGGGATAGATTAGGTCAACTGAGCCTATGATTGCTGCAGAGGGGTCTCACGACATAAATTTCTGACACAGCTGGATAGATTGGATGCAAGGATCATGTTCTGCTTGGCTGATTAAGAACAAGGAGTCACACAGTTACATGATAAGGTTAAACCATTTGGGGACATGAGGACAGATTCTTCAGAGAGTAGTGACCGAGTGAATTCTCTACTGGAGGTAAAATCAAATAATACCTTTTAAGAAAGAAATGGATACTAAAGACTTCAAGGTGGGTGAGGAGAATATGGCAGTATGCATCGAGATAAGGGATAAACCATGATCATATTTAGTGCTGGAGTAGGCTTTGTGGCCCATATGAACTATTTTTGCTTCTATTTTCTCTGTTTATGCAAAAACAGTGGTTGAACTTCTATATGAAATTTCTTTGTTGATAGGTGGAGAAACTCAGAGAAATGGTGATTTTTAGATACAAGTCAGAATAATGTGGAACTTTTGAAGTGGTTTTCCTTTGCTGTTCGGCTTTCTTGATGGATGTCATGGGTGAAAGAAAGTAAGATCAAGTAAGTGCATTACATGCTGATGATTCCACATTTTATAGCCACATTGTACCTGTCATATGGGAGATTGATATTGAAACTTCTTGTAGATGCACTGAATCAATTAACCTCTCCTGCCTGGGTAGCATAATGTCAAGAATCAAGTGATAATGTCGCTCCATCCATCCAGGTGAGTGGTATTTCACCACACTCCTGACTTAAGCCTTGACGATGAGTCAACTTTGAAGGATCAGGAGTTGAGCTAATTATGAAGCCTTTCTGTATTCATTTTGTAGAATGTGGGCATTGCTGGATGGCCAGCATTTATTGCCCATCCCTAGTTGGCCTTGAGAAGGTAGTTAAGACCTGCCTTCTTGAATTGCTGCAGTTCACTTGAACCACAATGCCATGAGGGCTTTTGACTCAGTGACAGTGAAAGAATGGTGATATCTTTCCAAGTCAGAGTGGTGAGAGGCTTGGAGGGGAACTTGCATTGTTGGTGTTCCCACGCACCTGCTGCCCTTGTTCTTCTAGATGGCAATGATTGTGGTTTTGCAAGATGCTGTCTAAGGATATTGGTGAATGTCTCAGTGCATCTTGTAGACAGTACACACTGCTGCTACTGAGCCTGTGCCCTACTCTTGCAGCCATGGTGTTAATCTGGTCCAGTTCAGAAGATGATTAAATGGATATCCATAAGCTTTTGATTTTGATGCAGAATTTGTGATGGTACCATTGAAGCTGAAGGAGGGATGACTGGATTTCTACTCCAGAGGGATATTACATGGTTTGTAGATGCATGTTACTTGTTAGCCAAAGCTTGGATGTTATCCAAGTACTACTATAGATCGACATGGGAACTTCATTATTAGAGGAATTATGAATGGAGCTGTACACCATAGGACTTGTCACCAAGCATAGTAACATGAGTCTAATCTGTTTCCTAACTCCATTTATCCTTGGCCAATAAAAAGCTATCAAACTGAGTTACCATGACTCTTTTTTTAAAAATTTAAATTGACTTTTACACACAATTTGTTTAGTGCAGTGTTTCTTCTTTCAGTTCCTCTCCTGAATGGCTTGATTCTGACTTTAAAGTTATGACTCTTGTCCTAGATTTCCTACCAGCAGAGGAAAGTTGCTCTTTTGAGATATTTAGGATTTTGAAAATAATCAAACCATCTTCTAACTTTTATATTGCAGAACACAAGTTTAAGTAACCTCTCCTCATTTAAACCTCCAGTAGTATTCTGACAAATTGCAGAATTCTCTTTACATACAAACCTTCACTTTGTCAACCATTTCTCAGCGCTTGCACTCATCTCTTGGTTCAAGATCTGTATTTTATTGCTAATCCAGAGACTTGTAGACATAATTGAGGTTGATACACCCTCCTGCTGCAGAACTGAGGAAGCTACACAGATCGTACACTCGGTTCGCACTAAACAGTCCTCATGTACCATCCCACCAACCTCCGGATCCAACGCATCATCCTCCGACACTTCCACCATCTGCAATCCGACCCCAACACCAAAGACATTTTACCCTCCCCACCCTTATCTGCTTTCTGAAGGGACCACTCTCTCCGGGACTCTCTTTTCCACCCCAGACTCTGCTCCAGCCCCACCACACTCGGCACTTGTCCCTGCAACCACAGGAAGTGCTACAATTGCCCCTACGCCTCCCCCCTCACCCCAATCCCAAGCCCCAAGAAGACTTTCCACATCAAGCAGATGTTCACCTGCACATCTGCCAATGTGATATACTGCATCCGCTGTTCCTGTTGTGGCCTCCTCTACAATCAGGGAAACCAAGTGGAGACTTGGGGACCGCTTTGCAGAACACCTACGCTCAGTTTGCACTCAACAACTGCACTTCCCAGTCGCGAACCATTTCAACTCCCCCTCCCAATCCTCAGACGACATGTCCATCCTGTGCCCCCCTGCTGTGCCACAGCGATGCTACCCGAAGGGTGCAGCAACAGCAGCACATATTCTGCTTGGGAATCCTGCCACCCAATGATATCAATGTGGACTTCACAAGCTTCAAAATCTCCCCTCCCCCCACTGCATCCCAAAACCAGTCCAGCTTGTCCCTGCCTGTCTCACCTATCCCTTCCTCCCACCTCAAGCCGCACCTCCATTTCCTACCTACTTACCTCATCCCACCCCCTCGACTGACCTATCTCCTCCCTACCTCCCCACCTACACTCACCTGTACTGGCTCCATCCCCGCCTCTTTGACCTGTCTGTCTCATCTCCACCTATCTTCTCCTTTATCTTCTCTATCCACCTCCCCCTTTCTCCCTGTTTATTTCAGAACCCCCTTCCCCTCCCCCATGACTGAAGGAGGGTCCAGGCCCGAAACGTCAGCCTTCCTGCACCTGCGATACTGCTTGGCCTGCTGTGTTCACCTTGTTATCAACTGTTCACAATATTGTCTTCTTGTGAAAGAGATGTAAGAAATTTTTTTTTAAAGTGCAAACTTTTTCCATGCTGTAAAGAACATTCTCAGTAACTCCTCAACCCTGAATCTGCCAAGGTAGGTCTATAGGCTAGCCCAAGTATTCAGTAGAATCTATGGGAGTGCTATTGGAATGGGATGACCTTTATGATTCTGACGTTAAAACCAGCAGCCCAAATGATACTGCAACTGAAGTCTTCAAATTGTGTGGGTTTTTATCATATCAAGGCTCCATTCATTCTTCTAATTAATTTGGGAGACCCCCTCCCCATTGACTCAGTGAGACAACAATTGTAACTAATCATTTTGGTAATTTCTTTCCCCTTAGTCATACCCAAATTCTAACTGATTGAAGAAGGGATATGAACCATGGTTGACATACTTTGCACTTGTCTGCAGCAGGGAATAATTCTGACATGTGTTCTCTTGAATCAGCCTATGTTCTGTGATTGAGGGAATCTTTCCAGAGATAGGTGTGACGTTTTAATTCCTAGAGGGATTTCTAAGGCTGCTTTTGCCAGAAATATCAGGCAAAATATTGAAGAGCACTAAAACACTGCATTGCATTCATTGACCCGACCAGATCATTTGAGTCAGTAAATTGAGAGGATTTATGGACTGTGCTAAGATGATCTGAATGTCCAAACAACCACCGCATGCTTGTGCTTCATAGTAATTTTAGTCTAGCTGTCTTGAATGGAAGATCTGTAAAGAAGGCTTTTAAAAGTGTACCACAAAATTGCCTGACTGTAACTAGAATGGGGACAATCACCTATTCATCTTCTCAAGGATCAACTGTCCTCTGGTACCAGTATAGAGTACTGCCTGGATGGAAAATTCGCTAACTTCAATTGCCTACATGCCAAAACTAAGTTGATCACCCTATGTATACTGGATCTACAATTTGTGGATGATTGGTGTGTTGATGCCCATTCAGCACCAGATTTGCAAACCACTTTTTAAGAAATTATTTCTTCAATTCACCTCACAGGACACATGTTGCCTGCCCTGAAATGATCTGCCTCTCGCATGTGTCACAGCAACACCTCAGGCCAAGTTCCTCCCTGGAAGATTGGCCATCCAAGAGCTGAGAAAATAGGACCTGACAGGGAAGATACTTGTTCATCATCCAAACACTGGCAGTGCATCACAGTTGTTTTGTTTCTTTTGCAGCAGTGGTCCCTGGATGCTTGTGTAACTAGCTTTAAGAAGGGTACTAGAGGTTATTCTACAATGCCTCTATTGGATGCCGCAGGGGCATTGTTGATTGAGTTTCTCCAGTGCTTTTCTCTGCTTAAAAACAAAGTTGAAATCAGCTCATGCCTGGACAGCTAAATATTCCATTGTCTGGAAAATGTCTGTGTCACAGCAGCACCTCAGACTACATACATGATATACAACAGCATTTTGTGAATTTCTATCAGCAATAACTCTGCCAAATCTTTGGGGCTGACGGCATATGAGAGGTTTGGACAAGGTGGTTAGCAAGTACCTGTGACCCTTGGTTCAAGGGTCGATAACAAGGGCATAATTTTAAGGTGAAAGGCAGGAGGTTGAGGGTATTTTGAGGAAAATAAATGTTTGCGCAGTGCATGATTGGAAACAGGAATGCACTGCCTCGAAAGGATAGTTGAGGTGTAAAAACTCAAAATTTAAGTTCTTGAGAACTTCTGTAAGTCCCTGAAAGCTGCCACCCTGGTGGATAGAGTTGTTAAGAAGGCGTACAGTGTGTTAGCTTTCATTAATAGAGGGATTGAGTTCAAGAGCTGTGAAGTTATGCTCCAGCTATACAAAATCCTGGTTCGGTCAATCTGGAGATGTGTGTCCAGTTCTGGTTGCCTCATTACAGGAAAGTTGCGGAAGCATTGGAAAAGGTGTAGAAGAGATTTACCAGGATGTTGCCTGGAATGGAAGGAAGGTCTTACGAAGAAAAGTTGAGCGCGCTTGGGCTTTTCTCTTTAGAATGACGAAGGATGAGAGATGACTTGAGAGAGATGTACAAAATGATCAGTGGTACAGATAGAATGAACAGCCAGAGATTTTTTCCTAGTGTGGAGGTAGCTATTACGAGGGGCCATAGTTTTAAAGTGACTGGGCGTAGATACAGGGGTGACATCAGAGGTAGGTTCTTTACTCAGATTGGTAGGGGCGTGGAATGCATTGCTGGAGAGGGTAGTGGAGTCTGCCTCATTAGGGGCATTTAAGTGGCTATGAGATAGGCATATGGATGATAGTATAAAGTAGCAGTGGAGGTTAGATAGACCTTAGGTTTAAGGTAAAAGTTCAGCACAACATAGTGGGCTGAAGGACCTGTACTGTGCTGTACTGTTTGATGTTTTATATTCTTGAATGAGCCCTTGAAATGTCATAACATTCAAGGAAATTGGCCAAGTGTTGGAAAGTGGGACTCGTGTAGATTTAGGGTGGATTTTAAATTGGCACAGGCCATATACTATATGATTCTAGGGTATCCTGAATCCAGACCCATAAGCATTCAGGGAAAACCGCATAAAATCAACCTCAATGGCCTCCTAAGATGACCCTGAATGGTTGAAAAGCATCTCTGCAAGTTTCTACTTCCTGGCTCTCTCAACTAATCAACATTCTAGGGGATGATAAAAGAAAGGCTGAGACAGGCTGAAGATCTTGTTGAAGCACAGCAGTATCGACATTAATGATGAGGTGATCGGTTAAAAATGATGACTTGCTCACCGAGATGCAATATGCTTTGCTGCTAATTATTAATGTTTTGTGACCCAAAGTGAGGATTTTCTCCCTACATCCCAGGATCCAAACACCAATGGGTGTGATAGGATCTATTCAGTCATTTTTAAAAAAATATTCATTAATGGGATGAGGGCATCACTGGCTAGGCGGCATTTATTGCCCATCCCTAATTGTTCAGAGTCAGCCACATAGTTGGAGTCACATGTGGGCCAGACCAGGTAAGGATGGCAGTTTCCTTCCCTAAAGGACATTAGTGAACCAGATGGGTGTTTTTTCCCCAAACGATCAGCAATGGATTCATAGTCATTATTAGATTCTTAATTCCAGATGTTTTATTGAGTTCAAATTCCACCATGGCAAGATTTGAACCCACGTCCCCAGCACATTATCTGGGTCTCTGGATTAACAATCCAGCGATAATGCCACTATGCCATTGCTTCACCATAAAGATCCTTGGCAATGTCTGGTTCCAGTTTATTGTGAACTTGAAGTCAATCATTTTATCCAGTTTATATTAAAGAGAGTAATGGTTGCAAATGACAGTTACCTGGTAGTCAGCTGCCTTTTAGGTTTGAGCTTGCTTCACCAGTCTCAAGGGAACAAAAGGAACAGTCGATTGTTATTATCAGAGCCTTTTCTGAAACAAATTCAAAGGTGCAATTTTGAATCGAATTTGTCATGGCTTTTGGTAGAATTTGAGATAGCAATCAAACTAGCTGCAAGTACTCCAAGCAATCATGGTAATAAACAGTAAAAGAGCAAAACTACCTCCTCCAATCCCATCTCTCCCAATCTGTTCTAATTTTACATTCACATGAGAACCAACATTGTGGACTTCTGATTATATGAATTCCTAATGCATACTTGGATTCCTTTTGCTTTATCAGGGCTTGACTTCCATTGTTTGAACTATCACCTCCATCTAAAAAAAACTTAAAACTAAAAATAAACACCGAAGGTTGCAGGAGCAGCAACTCATATTCCACTTGGGAACCCTGCAGCCCAATGGTATCAATAGGGACTTCACAAGCTTCAAAATCTCCCTTTCCCCCACTGCATCCCAAAACCAGCCCAGCTTGTCCCCGCTTCCCTAACTTGTTCTTCCGCTCACCCATCCCTTCCTCCCACCTCAAGCCGTACCTCCATGTCCTACCTACTAACCTCATCCCGCCTCCCTACCTCCCCACCTATCTTCTTTTCGCTCCATCTTTGGTCCGCCTCCCCCTCTCTCTCTATTTATTCCAGAACCCTCTCCCCATCCCCCTCTCTGATGAAGGGTCTAGGCCCGAAACATCAGCTTTTGTGCTCCTGAGATGCTGCTTGGCCTGCTGTGTTCATCCAGCTCCACACTTTGTTATATGAGAAAAACTTAGGCCTGCCATGAAGGAAACTGAGCCACTTAACTACAACCATGTTGTTATACCATCATCTGTATCTAAACTTTGTGTGTGAGACATCATCTTTTAAAATCTGAAGAATTATGTGAAAATGGAAAATCTCCTTAAATTTGAAATTACAAAAAGCTTGCTGCCGGTAATATTTAATTGTGAGACACATTGAGGGAAAGAATACAGACACACTGACTGTAGTCAAATTCTGTTGGGACAGAATTGGGTTACCATCTGCAATGTGAATCAATTGAACTGCCAAATCTGACTTTAAATGAATTGATAGTGAAAAACAGTAATGCAACATTGTGAAATAAGAGAAATTACATAGCTAAGCTTAGTGAATACTACCCATTGAAAATAAGACGGCTGTTTTCTGTGTAAAAGCATTAATATAGGATGACATTAGTTATCCAAAATTGTAGTTTTTTTGGTTATAATCGATAAAACCCATAACTAATCAGGTAGAATTTCATATACGTAATAAAGCACAATAGCCCGAGGTACTAGAGATGCTGTTTGAGCATCTCTGCCTCATTCCAGATTTGGTACAGATGGAATATACAGAACCTAATCAGACGGGGTTAACAAACAAGTTTTTGCCTAAGAGTTGCAGAGGTTAGAGTTAGAGTGTTCTAAGAAAGTGAGAGAATTCCAAAAAAAGAAAGAGTGCTTTCCAACAAAAATAATTTAAGAGAATTAGAGGCAAAGTAAGATAGACAGATGAGAATGATTGCAGCAACTACTGTTCCTTGTTGTAATTTAAATAGCCTAATTCCCAGAAACTGGCTTTTATTTCCTAAAATATTCCCAATTTATCTTCAAGTTAACTGCCTTTGAGAAATCAGTAATTCAATTAAAATGGACAGAAGAATCCTCAGCACCCTGATGCAAGGTCAGCTTGCAGGAAAGACCTATGTATATTAGTCCATGCTGCCTGATGACAAGGCTGCCTGTAACTGATCATTAGTATCAATGGACTCAACTTGAAGAATGTACTGCCAACATTTCCAGAGCATCTATTTAAACAGCAGACACAGACTTTCCTGAATTCAAGGGAAATTACCAGCTGGCATTTGAGTGGTTGACCTGAGCCCTGGCAATTAACGCCTCTGAGGGGTTTCTAAAAAAAACAATAATACTAAAACTTTGCCCGAACTCATTGCAAAAATAAAAGGCTTCTAAATTCAGAGATTCAGCTCTCCTGACTGATGATTATAATTGAACCCAAAAGCCTCTAAATCAAAGCATATATGGATCCCACAAGGAAGAGAGGAAAAGGGGAATCAGATAGAAGAGAATGGAGTCGAGAGAAATAGGGAGTAGAGACAATGGCGTAGGCCAATCACTAGCTTTACAAGGTAAGAGCTTGGAAGGTAAAACAGCCAGAATCCAACTGGCATGCTCTCAATGCAAAAGGTTTTTGTATGACGTGAAAACTGTTAGTTCATCAATGACCAGGTAGGGGAGCTGCAACTAGAACTGAGTCCATAGCCTTCAAAGTATTAGCAGAGTCACAAATGGGATGAGGCAGGACAGAAAACATTCCAAAACCATCTTTCACACAAGGGAAATAACTCCTTTTGTGTCACAATCTCCAAGAGCAATAACCAATTTTAAATGACAGGGTGTTTTCAAATACTGCCTGTAGCAAAGGGTGTTAAGATGCCACCTGAAAGCAGAACAATCTGTCAGGCTAGTGAAAGGGCTTGCCGGCACATGTTTAATGTTTCTATTTATCTGCAAAATTGTTCACAAGTGGTAGTGACAGTTGAGGATACGCCAAGCCTACTGCTACAGGGAATGGGTGCAGAGTTGGGAAATTATTTGGGGTATCAATTACTACGCTGCGTGGGTCAAAAGCAGTCCACAGAGATTGGGAAAACAAAAGAGAACAAGGAGAATTAAGCAAATGTTGAAACCTAATGAAGCCGCTAACAGTCCATGAAGTAGGAATTGCAGGGGGCAGTGGTGGTGGTGGGGGAGATGCATACTGATAATGGTGCTAATAAAAGGTTAGGAAAGTAGAAGGAAGTCCTACTAAGGTAATAAGGGTTACGTAAAACCATAAGATATTAGTGACAAAATTAGCCCATTCAGCCCCTTGAGTCTGCTCAGCTATTGAATGAAATCATGCCTGATTTGATAATCCTCAACTCCACTTGAGGAGCCTTAAAAGTTAAAGCGGCTAAAACTAAACTATTTGAGATTAAAGAGGACTATGCAAGTCCCATAGAAATTAAAATGAATTAAGGATCTCATTACCATGCATCTTCTGTTAGGACATTAGCAGGGGCAGAGAAAAATCAAAAGCCAGCAGAAAGGATGAAGCAGGGTGCCTAACTGAGTCAAGGCACACTGACTAGTGTCCCTTAGGATGTGGGGCAGGTTGGGGACAATTCCATTTCCATAACACAAAATAAGCCAATACCCCTTAAGACCAACTGTACTTACAAAAGCCCAATAGTGGAGGTGATGGCCTAGTGGTATTATTACTAAACAATTCATCCAGAGACCAAGGTATTGCCCTGGGGTCCTGAGTTCAAATCCTGCCATGGCAGATGGTGGAATTTAAATTCAATAAAAATCTGGAATTAAAAGTCAAATGATAACCATGAAACCATCGTTGGAAAAAACCCATCTGGTTCACTAGTGCTCTATAGGGTAAGAAACTGCCATCCTTACCTGATCTTGTCCTACATGTGACTCCAGACCCTCTTAACTGCCCTCTGGAGCAATAACTGCTGGACCAGCCAGTGAAGTCTACATCTTGTGAATGAATAAAACAACTAATTTAGTACCTACAGAGGTCAGTTGGCTCTGTTGGCTAGATAATGGGAACTGCAGATGCTGGAGAATTCAAGATAACAAAGTGTGGAACTGAATGAACACAGCAGGCCAAGCAGTATCGCAGGAGCAGGAAGGCTGACGTTTCGGGCCTGGACCCTCATTCAGAAATGGGGGAGGGGAAGGGGGTTCTGAAATAAACAGGGAGAAAGGGAGAGAGGGGGAGGTGGATAGAGAAGATAAAGGAGAAGATAGGTGGAGATAAGACAGACAGGTCAAAGAGGCGGGGATGGAGCCAGTACAGGTGAGTGTAGGTGGGGAGGTAGGGAGGAGATAGGTCAGTCGAGGGAGGATGGACAGGTCAAGGGGGTGGGATGAGGTAAGTAGGTAGGAAATGGAGGTGCGGCTTGAGGTGGGAGGAAGGGATAGGTGAGAGGAAGAACAGGTTAGACAGGCGGGGACAAGCTGGACTGGTTTTGGGATGCAGTGGGGAGAGGGGAGATTTTGAAGCTTGTGAAGTCCACATTGATATCATTGGGCGGCAGGATTCCCAAGCAGAATATGTGCTGCTGTTGCTGCACCCTTCGGGTAGCATCGTTGTGGCACAGCAGGAGGCACAGGATGGACATGTCATCTGAGGAATGGGAGTGGGAGTTAAAATGGTTCGCGACTGGGAAGTGCAGTTGTTGAGTGCAAACTGAGCGTAGGTGTTCTGCAAAGCGGTCCCCAAGTCTCCGCTTGGTTTCCCTGATTGTAGAGGAGGCCACAACAGGAACAGCGGATGCAGTATACCACATTGGCAGATGTGCAGGTGAACATCTGCTTGATGTGGAAAGTCTTCTTGGGGCTTGGGATTGGGGTGAGGCGTAGGGGCAAGTGTAGCACTTCCTGTGGTTGCAGGGACAAGTGCCGAGTGTGATGGGGCTGGAGCAGAGTGTGGGGCGGACAAGGGAGTCCCGGAGAGAGTGGTCCCTTCAGAAAGCAGATAAGGGTGGGGAGGGTAAAATGTCTTTGGTGTTGGGGTCGGATTGCAGATGGTGGAAGTGTCGGAGGATGATGCGTTGGATCCGGAGGTTAGTGGGGTGGTACATGAGGACTGTTTAGTGCGAACCGAGTGTACGTTCTGTGTAGCAGTGTGGAGCAAACAAGGGAGTCACGGAGAGAGTGGTCTCTCTGGGAGGCAGACAAGGGTGGGGATGGAAAAATGTCTTTGGTGGTGGGGTTGGATTGTAGATGGCAGAAGTGTTGGAGGATGATGCATTGTATCCGGAGGTTGGTGGGATGGTGTGTGAGAAAGAGGGGGATCCTCTTTGGGCGGACTCCCTTGTTCGCTCCACACTGCCCTCCAACCCCACCACACCCAGCAGTTTCCTCTGCAACCGCAGGAAGTGCTACACTTGGCCCCACACCTCCTCCCTCACACCCATCTCTGGCCCCAAGATGACTTTCCATATTAAGCAGAGGTTCACCTGCACATCCGCCAATGTGGTATACTGTATCCATTGTACCCGGTGTGGCTTCCTCTATATTGAGGAAACCAAGCGGAGGCTTGGGGACCGCTTTGCAGAACACCTCCGCTCGGTTCGCAATAAACAACTGCACCTCCCAGTCGTGAACCATTTTAACTCCCCCTCCCATTCTTCAGATGACATGTCCATCATGGGCCTCCTGCAGTGCCACAAGGATTCCACCCGAAGGTTGCAGGAACAGCAACTCATATTCCGCTTGGGAACCCTGCAGCCCAATGGTATCAATGTGGACTTCACCAGCTTCAAAATTTCCCCTTTCCCCACCGCATCCCACAACCAGCCCAGCTCATCCCCTCCCCCCACTGCATCCCAAAACCAGCCCAGCCTGTCTCTGCCTCCCTAACCTGTTCTTCCTCTCACCCATCCCTTCCTCCCCCCTCAAGCCGCATCTTCATTTCCTACCTACTAACCTCATTCCGCCTCCTTGACCTGTCCGTCTTCCCTGGACTGACCTATCCCCTCCCTACCTCCTCACCTATACTCTCCTCTCTACCTATCTTCTTTTCTCTCCATCTTCGGTCCGCCTCCCCCTCTATCCCTATCTATTCCAGAACCCTCTCCCCAACCCCCGCTCTGATGAAGGGTCCAGGCCCGAAACGTTTAGCTTTTGTGCTCCTGAGATGCTGCTTGGCCTGCTGTGTTCATTGAGCTCCACATTCTGTTGGCTAGATAGCTGGTCTACAATGCTGAATGACTCTAACTGTGAGAGTTCAATTCCAATGCTGGCTGAGGCTACTATGAAGGACTCTTCTCAAATGTCTTCCCTCATATTAACCCAGTACCAGTTGTGTCTCTCTAATGAAAGAGCAGCCCTATGTTTCAGTAGGACAGTGGCAACTTTACCTTTTTAATCCATTTTAGGGTCAGTTGTTAATGTAAACCTGCCTGAATTCAGAATTTCCAAGGCAACAAAGATGTATGGGGACAACCCAGACACTTAAGGTGTTTAAAAACAACATCCCCCATCCCTAAAAATAAGTATAATCAGTGGACCAGAAACAAAATTTTCAAACCCCTGAACTGTGAAAGCAGCCAAGCAAGGATTAGAATCTGTATAGACAACTCACCAAAACAATCAGAGCAATTTGCATACCACAAGCTTTGAAACTGAACCCACAGATGAGAAACTTGACCCTATGGAATCAGCATGTAATTTGAACTACTACAAACTGCTAAATGCATTTAGATTCATGTTACAGTTCCTGAAACACTACATATCGTTAGTAACAAACATCCACCAGATAAAATATAACTGGGGATCTGAAGGCAAGATTGGCAATGTGACAGAAACTGTAGCAGTACTAAATTACTGTGTGTTAAAATCCAAATATGTGTATGAGGAGTTGAGGGGCATATTTTTCTTCTGCTTTGCAGCAAAACCATTTTAAATCAATAATCCAATTTTTCTATGCAGTGAAGTTGTGTCATGTCTTAGCATAGTATGGGTGTTCAATCGATACTTCATATTTGTGAAAGCTGAACAATAGGCTACCAAGGGTCACCTGACTTCTCTTGTGGATTGAACCTACCTCTCTCACTCAAGGAAACAGAAAGAACACACTAGACTGATGTCACATCAATGCCTTTCTGAAACTAACTCAAAAGGATAATTTTGAATTAAATGGGCTGTTCAAGCACAAAAATACACTCTTCTACAATGTGTCAAATGACAATGTAGGATGGTTGGAATCAACAGATGTATCATGAGACACACCATTGTTCTGCCTTTCTCATATTCTGATCACTTAATATGAACTATCATTGCACTGAGTTTGGATAAAAGACTTGGTTGTCCTGTGTTGAGGCAGCCATTGCCAATTGTCAGCTCTTAAAATCAACAAAAACATTTTAACAACAGAATTTCCCGAAAAGTCATTGAACTAGGTGAAAGTCATCAAAAGCAATAAATAGTAAAACCTTAAAAGTAGGAAGAGATCCCCACACTCTATTCCAACATTGAATTCGCCTGAGAACCAACCTCCTGGAAGCTTGACTGCCAAGAAATGTTATAGCTTACTGAGAAGACTTTGTTCCCAGTCTTTCAATTTTAAAACACATCCATCTGATCATCTAAGAAACTTCAGATCTGCCAGGAAATTGACATGTTTATTGTAAGTTGACATCATATTAGCATAAATACATGGGTCCAAGGAGTATGAGTTGGTTATTAATCCTTCAAGCCTGCTTGCAATTCCATATGATCATGGTTGATCCACTGTGTCAATGCCATGTTCCCACACTCTCTCCATACTCCTTGTTGCCTTTAATAGCTGTAAAATCATCAACCTTTCTTGAATGTACAAAGGCATTGTTTTACCTTCAGCTATATCTAGGTTTTGTGTTTGTATGTGTGCGAGAGGGGTGAGATGTCATGTTTTAAAATATGGTGCATCTGTGTGTCAACTATTATTTTGAAATTCTTGAATCTCGCTGCTGGAAAATGTTATTTGAGATGGACTGTAACAGTCACAAAGCACAGCAACCTTTCCACACCAACATACTTATGATGAGCAGGAAAAAAAGCACAGATTTTGTCCACAGCAGCAAAAGCACGTGAGATAAAGTCCTGGGAGGATGGACAGGTCAAGGGGGTGGGATGAGGTTAGTAGGTAGGAAATGGAGGTGCGGCTTGAGGTGGGAGGAGGGG